>NC_136510.1:104384446-104404446 GCF_053919585.1 Euprymna scolopes | reverse complement strand
CTAAGAATCTCAGTAAGACGCTCAGTCTGTACGTCTGAAATTGCATTTTCATTGGTCTGTCACACTTCTATTCGAACTATACACTCATTGCTAAAATCATACATTGAATAGATACATCGTTATAAGAGGGTCTGCCTGTCGGTTGGTCTGACACATTTAAGTTTGAAATTGCATTGTTAGTTTGTTAGACTTAAGTGTAAAATAGCATTGATCATCTGTCACGCTTAAGTTCGAAATAGCATTGTGGGTGTGTCATGCTTAAGTTCAAAACAGTATTAAAAGCCTGTCAGGCGTAAGTAAATATCACTGTTTGTCTCTCTGTGTCGGTTTGTCATGCTTAAGTCTGAAACTGCATTTTCTTTTGGTTTTATCAAGACCCAAATAGGACTTGAGGATAAAAGTTAGTGAGTTTGCCGGCTGGGGAGTGAGACAAAAAAGTGAGGATCGAAGCTGGGCAGAATTTGATTATTTAGAAGGACAGCCTAATAACAATTTGCTTACATTGAACTTGAAAACATGCACGATGTAATCAAATGGTAAGCAGCCCTGCGATAATGTGTTTCACAGCTGTGCCGTTTTTGGAAAGAAACTTTTCTCATGGAAGTTATGTTTAGTTTTAGTTACAGAGAAGAAGGGAAATTAATTTTCAGTGGTTGTAGGAAGACGAGTTTTTGTTAAGAGAGTTTTATCTTTCAGTTCAGTATAGCATTTTGTTTGTCACACGTCAGTTCGAAATAGCATTTTGTCCGTCACGCTTTAGGTGGAAATAGCATTTTGTCCGTCACGCTTTAGTTTCAAATAGCATTTTGTCTGCTACGTCCCAGTCCGTTGTAGCCAAATGTGCAGATTAAATATCTTTGAAATAGTCTGCCTATCGCTTAATCTGTAGCGCTTAAGTTTGAAATGTCATTTCCATCGATAAACGTCCAAATCGAATGAACGCATCGTAAACCTAATTGTTCTTGCGTATTGTTTCGAGATTGAAGGAGACGAAAAACTAGACACTTGGCCGTGTGTGTCGTGTGTGTGTGTGGGGGGGGGAGATTTTCCCGGACAGGTAAAATTCTCAAAGCTTACGACAACAACCCTAACCCACAAATCTTGATGCTTGTTGATGGACACATTTTTCATCAGGATTCGCAGACTGATCTTTTCATTTATTTGGAATGAGTGACAATTTTGGAAATTCGTAGAGACTTTCAGGCAAAGAATTAATGATAAGAACCGAAAATAAAAACACTAAGCAGACACACGAAATGGAGACAGGGACTTTATACGGATCGCTTCGATTTTTGATTTGTAATTCCTGGTTTTGAACGACGATGGATAGATGAAATACTGGACCAAAAGAGAAACCAATTCTATAATTGGAAACAAAGAATTCCGAAGAAATATCTTCTTGAGATATTGTTTAAAATTACACATGATAATCGGAGACAAATGAGATAATCCTGTGTGCATTTGAGATTAAAATATAACAAAATATCCAAACTTAAATATTCGAAGAAAATAGTTTGACTATATTTGTCTATTATTATATAGAAAATAAAACTTTGTGTGAGTGAGTTTGCGTGTGTGTCTGTGTGTGTGTGTGTGTGTGTGAGAGAGAGAGAGAGAGAGAGTTCCCTATGAATTCGGAAACGCCTAGGCCGACTTTTTCTTTAATTTGGAACGAAGGTACTTGATGTGTCTGGGAGTGTTCTCATGTAGGTTTTATATTGAAATATCTACGATAATTACCGAAAATCGATAATCAAATAAATCCGATTAAAGAAGGAGCCCGACTGTGACTAAAGTTAACACATTTATACAACCTAACATCACAAGTGCATTTAAAAAGTTTATCCTCGCACAAGCAAAAAGGTCCAGCCTATAAAATAAACTGTAGATTCTTTCATAAGACAGTGGCAGGCTCGAAATGAATGTTTCTGTTTAGAGCACAATTGAACCATGATACTTGACTTATGCATTTTAAACTTTAATTGAAGCCATTATATATAAAAATAATTTTATTAAATCAACAGTAGATTCTCTAGAGTACCATGTATTATGGACTAAGTCACTGCGGGGAGATATATGAAGAGTTAGTCCTCATTCAATCCCGGACAATGTCGGTCTCCCTGCTACTCATGGCTGTAACAGGAAATAAACCCAGCTTGGGTACGCGTTGGAAACAAATTGAAAATTATTAATTTCACTGTAGAAATGCGTATTCTTTTGGGAAAGTGTTTGGATTTCGATATATATATATATATATATATATATATATATATATATATATATATATATATATATATATATATATTTGAGAGTCATCATTTATCAAGGCTCGAAGGCCACTCGAGTATTAAGGTTAATGGATGTAAGGTGGTAGTATAGTAATGGTTAATGATGTAAATAGGGTAGAATTTAATTATTTATAGAGACAGCAAATAAAGGGTTCCGCTTGAAATTCCGTCCAAATTCTCGAGTAAGATAAGATATACCTGAAGAAGGTCGGAGGTTATATCGACCGAAACATTATGAAAATTACACTCAAGATTAAAACAGTAGTCCGATAAATCCAAATAATACGAAAAAAAATCAGTAAAAAAAAGTAAAAGAAAGAAAAGAATACAAATAAATCGACCACAAAGGAAATTAGCGTACTAGCAGAACCTGTGGAAATTCCACGGTGGTTGAAAATTTTTTAAACACACAAATAAAACAAAGAAACAAATGAAATAAAACAAATAATGATGAATTTAAAACATTTTTTTGGTAAATTCTTTTTTAACCTTCTAAATTAATTCAGAATTAATGTTAAAAATTTAGATATTTTTTCAATGAAAATTCAACACAAAACACATTTTGATTCACATGTTTTTTTTTTTAAATAATTTATAATCCAAAAAACTCATCATAACTTTTTTTTTAATTGTAAAATAAAATAACCAATTTTAAACCTTAAACAGCAATGTTTGTTTTTGTTTTTTTTACATTTTTGGATAGGAAATGGTTTTGATTATTTTAAAGTGATAAAGAGCGACTACAAAGGGAGGTAATTCGTTTTTCATTAATTGATGTTTGCGATGATTAGATTTTTTTGTTACACCGGACGTCGGACGAGTAAATTAATATTTAGATATTAATTTACTTGTCCGTGTGTGTTGTGAGTTGAATTTATATTGAAAAAAAATTTAATTTTTAAATCATTTCTAAAAATTTTCAACTACCGTGAAATTTCCTGCAAGTAGAGCATTATTATTATTATTATTATACAAGCATCACCCACACGAAGAAGCTCGGTTATACGTATAGAACATAATCTCGGGGTTGCGTCATCGATTTTTTTAAACGAGATAAAATAAACAAATGGAAAAGAAAACAAAATAGAAGATGACAAATAAGAAGAAGAACAAAAAAAAAGAACAATGAAAAGGAAGAAAAAGACGAAGTAGAAAACGAAAGAAGAAGAAGAAAAAGAAGAAAAGGAAGAAAAAGAAATAGAAGAAGAAAAAGAACAAAAAGACACAAAGAAGAAAAAAACAAAAGAAGAAGAAAAAGAAGAAGAAAAATAACCAGAAGAATAAAAAGAAGAAAAAGAAGAAAAGGAAGAAGAATAACAAAAAGTAAAAGAAGAAAAAAAAAAGAAATAAAGACAAAAAATCAGAAAAATAACAACAAAAAAGAAGGAAAGAAACAAAAAATCAGTAAAAAAAAAGTAAAAAGAAAATAAATAAAAAACGAAATGGAAAGCAAATAATATCAACATCAATTTCCTCCTTAAAAATATTTTTAAAATGAAATGATTTTTTTTTTACAATTTTAACTCCTATTTTAGATTGCTTTTGTTTTTATCCGTATTTATTAAATAAGACATTTACTAAGCCTTACATTTTCTAAAAATTACAGCAATTATGATTAACAAACGAATAAAATTGAGGTGCAAAAAAAACGCAAAAAAAAAAACGAAACGCAAAAAAAAAAAAAAAAAAAAAAAAAACAACGACAAAAATGACGAATATTCCGAGAAAAAGATATTTAAATGTATTATCTTAAAATCCTTTTCCAAATCTGTAGATACTTCAGAATTTCCGTCGGGAAATATTTTCCAATGAGCCACCCAACCGCCCATCGCCATTAACGAAATAATTCATTTGCTGATCATTATATAATTTATTTATAAAATTAACACATCCGCATCTTTTTTTATTATTATTTCGTTTCCTGTCACCGAAGAAACGGTTTTGAAAATTCCATTTTCCCCCAGATTAATAGATATAATTTTGTTTATTCCTTTTTATTCGTCCATTAATTTCTTTTGTTTGAAACTTTAAGTAGCGAAAGTAAGATGCTTGAAGATTTCGAGATTTTAATTAAATAAAAATATATATATATTTTTTTTATTTTGTAATATTAGCCAGTGCGCCGCTAGCGGTTCATACCCCCACCCCACCCACCCCCACCCACACACACTGTAAATATATCCATGGTAGAACGATAAAATTCTTGCCCTAAAGAAAACAACACTACAGCTTTATTTCAAAACTTTTATTTAAAAAAATCAATTCAGGTAACTTGATTATGTAGTAGAGCTGACATCTATTCAATGTAGCCGCTTTCAGCCTCAATCAACTATGGATCCGGAACTGGGAGCATGTCTTTTCCACAAGCGCCGGCGGAAAATCGGCGAATAATTGGCGGATGGCGGCGATCAGGCTGGCTTTGGTGCTTTTTTTTTTTTACACAGTGATCACCACTTATCAAGGCCCGGAAGCCACTCAGGGATAAGGGTTATTGCAAGTACATTACGTTAGTGTGGAGATTTGATGAAGTGTTTACTTAAGGGGGCGGTTTGTTTGAGGAATTTGTTTACGTTGGACTTGAAGACATCCAAGTTGTAGTCCGGTGGGAAGCAGGCAGACGGAACAGAGTTCCACAGGCGTGCAGTTCTAAGAAAGAAGCTTTGTTCATGGAATCCGCGTTTTGATTTAGGCACAGATATAGAGTGGGGGAAATTTTTCACAGTGGATTCAGCTAGACGGTTGTTTTTCGTGAAAGATTGTTGTAGTATGTCATGTTGGTGATGTTCTCGACTTATGACCAAATGAAGTCGGCCAGTGGGTTCAGAGTGAGAGAAGGGTAATAAAGTCGTAACACTCCTTCTGACTTTGGACTTGTGGGTCGGCGCTGAGTCCTGCTGCCACACCCATGGTCTCCCAGCGGCCCCCATGATTGCACTAAGGGATCACCACACTCTTCGACACATCCAGGTACACTTTGATACTGACTTTCACGCCGTCATCGAAGATGTGAGGAGGCATGATGTGGTCCTCACTTGAAACCACACCGAAAATCATAACTGAGGATCGTCCGATGCGTTACAGCATTGAACAGTCCGAATTTGTATTTTAAGGGTGCTGGCAATGGTCTTGCTGTAATTATTTGGATCGGTAGATAGCATAAATTGTACAACGATGCATATCCGATCTCGATCGTTGAACATTGTGTCACTTTCAGGCATGATAAAAGGCTCCTATCGCTCTTGGGATTTGTACACAACTGGCCAACTAGTAGATCGTCTGCAACAAAAACAGAAAACCTGTTTTCATCAAACGGCAATGGAATCATGTCGTCTTTTCTAGGGCAACAATTTTATCGTTCCACCCTGTATTTATCAGGTCGTTCCATAAATTCGGTCTGGATTTTTCATTCTATGAATGAAACCGTATAATACCCATACAGAATGCCTTTCTATATACTAGGCTTCCTTAACTACTATAGAGAAAAGTTGGTAAAGACCGCAGGTGTCAGATTTTTTAAAACTTTGACCCCAATTATGACCCTTAACATTGATTGTTTTGGGCTCAAATTAAATTAAAATGTTTGACCCATGCCCAAGTAATCTACATATAGAATTTCGTTTAGACCCAAAATTGACGGAGGAGTTTGGTAGAGTATGCAAAGGCCAATTCTGTCAACTTTGATCTCCTAGCCGCCAAATTTTCGCCCAAAAACTGATTAAAAAGCTTGCTGCATATCTGAATACCTATTATGTAAAATTTCAAACGTTTAGACCCAAAATTGGCTTAATAGTTTGCTAGAGACCGCAAAGGTAAAATCTTTTGAGCTTGGACCCCTTGTAAGCCAAATTTTAAGAAAAAAAAAAACGAGTAAAAAGCTTGCCCTATGTCTGAGTACAATTTATGTAAAATTTCAAATATTTAGACCAAAAATTGGCTGAATAAATTGGTAAAGACCGACGAGGTCAATTTTTTAATACTTTGATCCCAATTTTGACCCCTTAACATTTATTGTTTTAGGCTCAAATCAAATTATAAAGTTAGATCCATGTCCAAGTAACCTATATCTAAAATTTCAAGTGTTTAGACCCAAATTTGGCGGAGGAGTCTGGTAGAGTTCTCAAGGGTCAAATCGTTGAACTTTGACCGCTTAGCAGCCAAATTTCTGGCCGAAATCGGATTAAAAAGATTTTCCCAAATCTGGAGCCTGTAGACCGAAAATTGACAGAGTCATTTAGTAGGGAAGTGTACACAGACAGACAGATAGACAGACAGAAAACCACACACACACACACACACACACATTCACTTTTATCGATATATTGATAGATTTTGCTAATAGTATTATGTCAATCATTATTTATAAAACTATTGGATATAAATAATTTCTAAAACTTTTAGCTTTTAAATGAGAATTTGATGAAGATTTTAAAGGTTTTCATTCTTTTTTGCCGACTGCGATCCTCCTCTTCATATTTGTTGTTTCACCACGTTTCGGCCAACTAATCCTCTGGCCTTCTTCAGGTGGTTAACTGCAACGGGATAGGAATGCCGAGTCTCGTAACTATATTCTCAGTAATTACTGCCTTCCATAGTTGTTGTTGTCTCACCACGTTTTGGCCAACTAAACCTCTGGCCGGCTTGGGTAGAACTGGGGTTGCTCAAAAGACCAACCGAAACGCGGTTAAACAACAGCAACTATGAAGATAAGGATAACAGCCCGCAAAAAGAATGAATGCGCAAATTATGAAGCCTCTCTCTCATCTCCAAAGATTCTAAAAATAAAATTTTAAAAATGAAATAATAACAATAATAACAATAATAATCCTCTCTCTTTTCCTTTTACTCTGAAAAAAAAAAAAACTGGCGTCAGCACGATTGGCATATGTTAAGTGTTGAGCCATTATGTTGAACAAAAATGGCGGTAGTAAGTCAAATCGGCGAAGAATCAATGCAGTCACGATCTCGAGTGTTGATTAATTCTTTAGAATAAAGATGTCGGCATTAGATCGGCGAAGAATCAATGTAGTCCGGATCAGCAATGGTTCAGTCGTGTCAAGACGGAGACTGATAGCAAACCCACTTGAATCCATAATTCGATATTTTTATAATGAGGTCGAAGGCTTCTCATTGGTTGATTGTCCTAATGTCTAGTTATAAAGAGAATCGTGGAACGTATTGTAGCCATACCCTCCATATTGATCAAAAACATTTTAACAGGACCGCATCAAATAGTCGAAGGCTCAAGGAAGATAGAAAAAAAACAAAGAGAAAAATCACTAACCAGGCCTCCACTGGATGAGTGCAAACAGGGCTGGGGCCGTGGGGAGGCTTATTGCTACCCAAATTCCATTGAGGGCCAATGGCTGTTACCAACAAGAAATCAATGCTAAACGGTTGTTGCGATAACAAAAATTAATTTGCAAATTGGATATTTTTTTACAACCTGCCTCAGCGTAGTATAAACATTCCCAACCTACCCCATGTTAAGAACGGCTTTCAGAATAAACACCTCCAACCTTCTTAAACAAAAGCCGTTCTTAACATGGGGAGGTCTGGTGATGTTTATTCCAAAAACCGTTCTTATCATGGGTAGTTGGGGGGGATTATACTACGCTGGTGCAAGTCGTAAAAAAATACCGCAAATTGTATCGAAAAAGGTAGAGAGGATTGGAAATCTGAGGAGACTTGTTGTCATTTAGACTCCAGGGAATGCCACAAGGAGTATGCTTTAGTGTGTGAAAACTGCTAGTAAGCGAATAATAATTTTAAAGGCAGTCAGGAACGACCAGCTGACCAGCATAATGTATGCCGATCCTCTTGCATGGCGATATGATTCACCAATTCGTACCGACTTACCTCGCTTTTCGCTAGACAACATTTGAGAATCTAAAGGTTCTAAAACAGAACAAAAGAAATAAATTAATCAAAGGTGAAACACTCCTCGTTTCATTAAATAATAGCCTTATTCACCTACACGGTTGCCTCCCCTTTTCCACTTCATTCATTTCGAAGAATGAACTTTCCGAACGTCATTGCTTGTGCAATGAATAAACCATCTTTACGTGTGGACAAAGCCTGAGAGACTATCCAAAAACTGAGCACGACCAGA
This sequence comes from Euprymna scolopes, assembly GCF_053919585.1. NCBI lineage: Eukaryota > Metazoa > Mollusca > Cephalopoda > Sepiida > Sepiolidae > Euprymna > Euprymna scolopes. The sequence continues at coordinate 104,396,049 of NC_136510.1, read as the reverse complement.
GATCCTAACACTGTTAATGTCCCTGCCAAAAAAAAAAAAAAAAAAAATCAGCTTATGATCGATATCACAGATAAGGTTTACTTACTGATATTGTCCACGAAAGGGATATGATCGTTTGAAGTAGCTGAGTGGGCTATGCTGCCCTATTCAAATAATAATCTGATCAATGTCCTTATTGAACTAGTGTTCGTTGTCGAAGTATTTTTTAGTATTTCTTAGAATGGGACTTGGAACGTACCTTTCAACGTCTGTCCCAGTCAATCGCATTCTTGAAACGATAATGTCATTATTTCGAAAATGATCAAACCATTTTCCTGTATGGACCAGGCTCAGGGATTATCCCAAAACCGTACACTGCCAAAAGTCCACCCTCTGTACATACTCCTGGCAAAAAAAAAAAAAACAAACTTTTTTTTCTGATCGATATTGCATGTAAGATTTACTGGACATGTTTCACTATAGACAGCAAACCCAAATAAGTACACAAGAAATTATAACAAATAAACGTTACCAAATGCAAGATGCTTTACTCTTCTACACACCTGGATAAATTTTTGATGTTTTAACTTATTTTTAAGCGTTTATTAAGTTTGAAACACAAGTAGTGCCAAGCCTTTAAGCTAAAACGACTACAAAGATGGCAGATATAAAGCTGTCACCTTTTGAGTCTGAAAAATCTCTGAAAACTCGAAAATAAAACAAAATACTGATAAAAAAATCCATCAATAAATGTCACGTTGATATTTATTTTGTGGACTTAAAATTAATCCTTGTTCATTTGCCTCCTCACGAGGGCAAAGTTAGAAATGCACGCCTGTGGAACTCTCTTCCGTTTGCCTGTTTTCCCCCTCACTACAACTTGGATGACCTCAAGTCCAACATAAACAAATTCCTGATGAACCGCCCCCTTAAGTAAGACACTTTATTAAATCTCCAATACTAACGATTACTACGATAATATACCATTGATTACTGTACACACAATAAGCCTTATCCCCGAGTGGCTTCCGGGCCTTGATAAGCGGTGACTACCATGCAAAAAAAATTTATATATATATATATAGATATACAGACCCCTTTCCCGAAAAAGGATATCGCAGGCAAGGCTTACTATTAAATACAATCATTTAGACGAGTGGTTCCCAACCTTTTTCACATGACGCCACACTACTGAGTTTTTTTTTTTAATTTTCGTGGCACGCTTATCACAAAAAAATATTTATATTGTTTAATACAACCCATGGCACACAAAGTTTTTCATGAAAATAAATAAAGACCAGTATATATATATATATATATATATATATATATATATATATATATATATATATATATATATATATATATATAAAATAAAAATTACAATTAAATTTACCAAAATGATCCAAGATGGTAAAATTAAAGTATAATATAAATATTAAAGAAATAATATTTATAAAATTATCTCAGCCAGATGTAAAAGCTCGATAAAACCAAATAGGAAATAGAGCTTATAATATGAGCAAACAGTTAATAAAACATGTTAAAAAACACTTTGAAATGAGTTAAAAACATATTTAATCTGAAAAGGAAACACTAGATAAATGATTAAATTCCAGATTCCGATACAATTAGTGATTCCGATTCTTCATGTGTCCCAAAACATTTAACTGTAAAGTTGCTATTTTTCCCGATTACCATAGAAAACACGTGTTGAATGTGCACATGTTTTCGCAAATGCAAACTTACATGGGCGGGGGGTGGAGCGACTCTTTAGATTTTAGCGTTACTGGTAGTTTAAAATCAATATATATTTATTATTTTGTTATCGTAAGGGCTATGACAACAGCATATTCTTTTCGTTGTTTTGACTCTCGAGTATATATCCATTGATATCTTATGTCTTTATGTAGAGTGATGTGGTTCTCGGTTGATTAATTGTGTCTAACTGCGTCGGATATATACTCGAGAGTCAAAATAATGAAAAGAATATGCTGTTGTCATAGCCCTAATGATAACAAAATAATTATATAATAAGATAATTAAAAGAATCGTTTTGGTATATATATATATATATATATATATATATATATATATATATATATATATATATATATATATATATTGCCTATTTTTTCTCACTTACTATGCGTTTTTCTAGCAAGGTGCGTTTTGCAAATTACACAAACAATTGGAATGACAAGCATTCTGGTCACCGATATACACTATGGGAAACCAAGCCTGGGTCTCTTTGGACTTGTTGGCCGTCGCCTAGTCTTGCTGTCACACCAGCGGTCTGCCGCGCGGCCCCCATGATTGCACCAGGGGATCACAACACTCTTCAGCACATCCAGATACATTCTGATGTTGACTTTCAAGCCAACTTCGAAGATGTGAGGTGGTATGATGTGACCCTCACTTGAAACCACACCAAAGACCATAACAGAGCCCGAAAACTTTGTTTTCATCACCCTGAGCACGTCCTTGTTATTCGTGGCAATCCCACGATGAGTTTCGAGGGTGCTGGCAATGGTCCTGCTGTCATAACGTTGGTCAGTAGAGAGTATAAGTTGTACAGGGGTGCATCTCCGAGTTTGCTCGTTAAACATAGTGTAGCTTACAGACAACATAGAAGGTTCCTATCGCTCTTGGGAATTGTACGCAACTGGTCAATTAGTTGATGGTTTGCATGTAACGTAATTGACTTAAGGGAGGGTTTTGCTCCCCATTCGGGAGTTGAAGAAGACCACATAACTATGTTAAGATTACTTTTATAGGTCCTGGGCAACAGTGGATATCCCAAAGACCTAAAGTACAAGGTATAAGTATATATTTTATTGCATTGTCAAAATATATATATTTGCTTATATATATATAAGATATATTTTGTTATTTGAAATTGACAACAGGAAATGTTAGAACAATAGCGTTGACATCGTCTGGCCTGACGAGTCAGTACCAGAGGTTCTGACTGACAGCCGGTGACCCCTGGGATCATGAGAATTAGATGTTGACCTTGAGCCCAGATTGTAAAATTAGTGATATGGCCGAATTGCACACCCGCAAAATTTGGGGTTTTCCCTGGGTTCGTGGCTTGATCCGATTGGCTTCTGAGATTTTCTCCCCAACGCCTGACCTTACTACATAGTGCTAATGTCGCGCGAAATTAGTTAGTTTCCAGCTAGAGTTTGTGCGCGAAACTCGAAGTAACAATACCGCTCCCTGAGACGTGACCACTCCCCTCTCCATCCGCCGCCGCTTCTGAAGAGAAATGTCTTAAGAACTTCACGTGTAAATATATGTAAAAAGTCTGTAAACGTTGTGAAATTAACCTTCGGAATAGAATTCAAGCGTCTGTTGGCTTTCTTGCCTGCGTGATCTTCGATATTCGCTTTCAGCATACCAGGATTCAATGTAACGCCTCACGAAGTACCAAACGACACGAGCCGAAGTTTTTCCAAGAAGATGAGGGGTCCTAGCGTAACTTCACAAGAGAGGGGGTTACATGCAAACAAAGTAGAAAACTGGTTTTTATCAACCGGAAATGGAATCATATAATATGTTTAGGGCGATAATTGTATCGTTTCACCCGTATTAGAATAGAAAATCTTCCGGCATTTGAGGCCCTCTATAGTGCTCGTCGAATTGAGGTAATAGAAGTGCAGTACGCTCATCGGAACACATTCCATTGAAGTAATTGTAAAACAAACACAAGGATTCCACATTGCGACGATGGGACAGGGGCTGAAGCTTAGTAGACCGTGCGAAACCTTTTAAAATAGATACTTCTTTTGCGCCTTAACTAAGAGAAAGAGTCTAGCGGTTGGAGCACTAGCCCAGTTGTGGCAACAATACTCCATGCATGGGCGAGTGGTGACGTTGCATAGGTACATGATATTGGCAGCTTTGTGAAGACTTCTAGCCTAATAGACGGAGCCCATATTTGTTACAGCAAACTTAGCCGCCCCCTCTCTCTCTCTCTCTCTCTCTCTCTCTCTCTCTCAGTACTGCAGTTTATACACCAAAGCCTCTATTTTACTATATTTCACTGTTTTGATTCTCCAACTTGGACCACCCCTCTTTAACTCACCCAACCCACAAAATCAGCTCCCGATGGTCCCCCCTCTAAGTCCCTTTGAAGCGTTGCATCGGAGTGTCTCCTCCGTTCTACCCCCCTGCCCGTTCAACTCTAACCTGTAAACATCAAGCTTCTTAAAGACCACACATTTTCATAAAAACACATCCCCCCTTCCACGTCTTCCAGTGGTTCACCTAATAAACCCCAAGCACCCCAGCAGCCCTTCAAACAAACTTCCGTACCTCTATCTCCAGCAGTCTGCCATCACTCCCCACATCTACTCTACTCTGTTCCCCCTAAAAGGCCATCAACTGTCGTCGACGCAATTGGGTGATGTGGGGGGAGATGAGCATGTTCATCAACGGCGTTGCCCGTTTGGTTTGTGGTTCAAGAGAGACAGGTGCTCGCCACACGTTCTCTTACAATCGCAGGGTTTTAAAAAAAAAGGAAGAAAAAAAAGAACAGCTTTTCGTAGCTCAAGTCCACCCTGTTACCCCGATGCCACCCCCAATCCTCATCAATTACTCATTGCTAAGTGATTCTTTGTCTTCTTTAAAAATAAAAAGAAGTACGAACGTGTTTTTTTTGTTTGTTTTTTTATTTTTGTTTTTTACATTTCAAAATATGCCCCTTTTCAACCGACATTTACCTCCATTTTTCTGTCCCTGGCCAATCTTGTACAGACTTCGGCTTCAAAACTAAGAGTGGGACAATTGATCGGAATCGGAAAAATCGGAATTTGGGGGAGGGGGTGGTATTGGAATCGATACTGGAACAATCGTGACTATTTTCCGACGTCAAAAACGATTCTTTTAATTGGCTTCTTCTACTGCTTAAAGTAAAGATGAAATAATTATTTATTTGTATTTATCAGGAAAACTAAAATCGATAGACCCATCCCCCACAAACTTATATATAACAGAGATAGATTTGCAACGTTTCTTCTGTGAGAACGAGCATGAAAGATCCCCGCCCCCTAGATTTTCAAGACGGTTTTGTACCCTCTCAATACAGGAAAGGGTCCTCCCCAAACGATCCAATTTACAATCCCCTTTGATCCATACTTTTCGAATGGTTCCCATGTGTATACACACGCATTATATATTATGTATACAATATATATATAATATTATATATAATGTGTATACACACATTATATATTATGTATACAATATATATATAATATTATATATAATGTGTATACACACATTATATATTATGTATACAATATATATATAATATTATATATAATGTATACACACATTATATATTATGTATACAATATATATATAATATTATATATAATGTATACACACATTATATATTATGTATACAATATATATATAATATTATATATAATGTATACACACATTATATATTATGTATACTATATATAATATTATATATTTGTATACACACATTATATATTATGTATACAATATATATATAATATTATATATAATGTGTATACACACATTATATATTATGTATACAATATATATATAATATTATATATAATGTATACACACATTATATATTATGTATACAATATATATATAATATTATATATAATGTATACACACATTATATATTATGTATACAATATATATATAATATTATATATAATGTATACACACATTATATATTATGTATACAATATATATATAATATTATATATAATGTATACACACATTATATATTATGTATACTATATATAATATTATATATTTGTATACACACATTATATATTATGTATACAATATATATATATAATATTATATATAATGTGTATACTCACATTATATATAAAAACTCGTGGAGAAATCTATTATTATAAAGTCCTATTCTTATTTGTCTGTTCACAATTTAATTAATATGTACAAAACGTACCCTGTTTCACAAATTAATTTTCATACTGAAAACGGACTTATACAGAATTATGTTCAAGCATGCTCAGATCGTCATATAATGATAAAATCACTCTGACTGACAGTAAAGACATTTAATAAGAATAAATGTTTAAATTTCGACTATATATCTCGTGGATGACGGGAGCCGAATAGTTCAGGTCCTTGCTAATGAAGCCAGACATGACTTCTGTTGCCGGGTTTCGAATCTCTCGACTAGCGTTAATTGTGACACCCTGCACTGATGATTCCCGAGAGGATGAAACACTAGTGTCTGTAGGTTGGTTGGTTGTTTTTGTTTTACGGCATATCAACCTTTTTCAGGTTATTTAATGCCGACTCCAGTGATTTTGAGGAAAATTTTTTTAATAGAATATATATTTTTTTAAGTCAGTTTCTATTTAACCCATAGTTGGAACCATTACAGGTACTACCACTCCGGGTCAGAGTGGACCTGGGAGCAATGGTAATTAAAGGGTAGCTCTACACTCCCCAAAGCCCGCAAGCTGAGACCTCATCATCAGATATAGTTTAAGGTCATATCCAGTGTCTGTATTTAATAATTATTATGGTAAATAATAATAATAATAATAATAATAATAATAATAATAATATATATATATATATATATATATATATATATATATATATATATACACACAAAAGAAATCTACATTCAATGAATACATATTACATTGCATATTACGTTAAAGAAAAACAATTTTAATTAAAATCTATTTTAATTATTAGCTCGATTTTATTAATTATTTGTTGTAATAGAATCGTTTTAATTGTTCTAGTTAGAAATGTTATTTAAAGTTTATTTATTCAATTTATATTTAATTTATTTTATTTTCAATTATTAGTAGCTGACGAAAGTTGCGTTTAAAACCGGAAGTAAGCTTATTTATTTGAATTATGAGACTTATTTCCCCCTTAAGCTATGAAAGCTACTTCGCGTTTGATTTTCATAGATAAAGATGGATGTGTTTTATGCTACCCTAAAATCCAACATGTGATCACAATTTGTAACAAGTCAGGATTTTCGGTGTATCTTAAATAGTATGTGACAAATCCCTCCGCCTGGTAATATATTTCGACCGGGCAATGCCGGGTATATATATAGCTAGTAGAACGGAGGATTACTACTACTAAGCGCGCTTTGGTAACAACTATGCATAGTTAACTGAGCATCCATTGTTTGAACTTTGATATACTGAACCAAACGACATTACTGCATTTGCTGTTGATTTATATCGAAATGCCCATCGACACTTGACCATTAGTCATTCATATTATTAAGAAAAAAATTAAATACAAATAATGTCTACGTATTTCGGGGTCGCTGGAACAATGCGAAGGTCAACCAGGAAGTTTTCAAATTCACTTTTTAGTACATTTACTTGGTCCGTTAAGCCGCCCCTTTTTTAATCCCTCCGTAAACAACACACATGGTTTTCTGTTTTTATTTTTCTTCTTTCTTTTTATCTTACACATGTTGATGAGAGGAGTAGTGGGTGTCGAAGTCTTTGTATTATAATAACAATAGATTCATCAATTGTCCTCACGTTTGTTTGTTTTTTTTTTGTTTTTTTTTTTCAGCAGCAAAAAAGAAGTCAAAATTCAATGATAATTATTAAGTAACCTGTGTCACAGAGCACTCTCGGGTTGGCGTCTGTTGGCAGACCAATTGGACCCGCAGTATGTAACGCCTCTTTAACTTACTAATCATAGTTCATTCATCTTTGTTAGATAAGGCTGCGTTGGGATCGCTAATGTGAAGCACATCTCTCTCTCTCTCTCTCTCTCTCTCTCTCTCTCTCTCTCTCTCTCTCTCTCTCTCTCTCCACACACATACACACATATATATATATATATATATATATATATATATATATATATATATATAAGCTGCTTTCAATAAATTTCCAGACTTTTTTCGTATGGGCACATTTATTGATAGTATGCACATGAAACTCTAGTCCTCTTCGAAGTAATCTTCTCCGGCTGCAATGCACTTGTACCGTTCCAATAAATTCTGTAGGTCCTTTTGTGTGAGCGTATTAATGACTCGTCACAGCCTCTTTCACCTCCTTAATTGTCTCATAAGACCAGCCTCTAAGGTTTTTCTTGAGCTAAAGTTCTCCTAAGCTCAAGGAAAACCTTACATGCCCTCGTTATGAGACAATTGTGTGTGTTTTTATGAAGGAATTAGATAAGCTTACTAAAAAGTCACAGAGAACAAGGTCTGAACAATAGGGAGGGTGAGGAACTCTTTTTATGCCTATCTTGGTTAAATATTCTGTCTTTTTTTTCTAATCTTCTCTAAGCACCATTGGGACAAACTTCGCACAAATCTTATGCATCTTCAGTTCCTTGTGAATAATTGTGTGTACATTTCCCAGACTGACATCAACATGTGCACTTATGGTCTCTATGGATACACGACAGTCCTTAGCCATGAAATTCTTTATTTGGCCAATCAACTCTGGTGTTCTGACTTCCTTTCTGCATCCACACTTCTCATCATCCTTTACAGACATTTTGCGTTCATTGAATCTCTTATGCCACCCAAAAACTGATGCTCGATTCATGCAAGATAGCTCAAACCCAGTACGAAGCATTCCATACGTTTCTGTGGCATTTGTCCAAGTTAAAAACAGAATTTTATTGCATACTGTTCTTCTAAAGTATCCTAACCTACAGTTTACATTTTTTTAAATACACCGGCTGTATTCAATTTCTGTTGTAGCTGTTCATTTGAACCTGAAATCATAAAAATTAGTCAGTCATCTCATAAGGTGTATAGCAGTAACCTATTTCATTTTCAAGACTCTACGGCAATTTTAAATTGCGTAGAATTAAAGATGAAAAAGTTCTAGCATACGAAAATATTATTCTATATAAGTGACCTTGTCGATGTGTGTGCGAAAAGTCTTTACCAAACTTCTTTCTGAATATTTGGTCTACAAGTTCAAATTTGATATATAGGGTATTTTAACCTGTATCATTTCGATTTGGTTTTTAGCTGGCAAAAGTTGCTGCGAAGGGATCGAAATTGAAATTTTTCCCAAACTTTCTGGCCTTGATGGAGGGGGGAGACTAAAACTTGCTGCTATGATTTCAAATGGTCTGAAATAACAGCAAGGGGAGACTTGATTCCAAATATTTCTCGTATGTTTTATCTCCCCCTCTTTGGTATTCATACATAAAGTAAATTTCACAGTGTATAAGGATTATTTGATACTGGAGATATTTATAATTTTATCCTATTTCAAAAAAAGGGGGAGATATGACATATGAGAAATATTTGGAATCAAGTCTCCCTTGCTGTTATTTCAGATCATTTGAAACCATAGCAGCAAGTTTTAGTTTCCCCTCCATCAAGGCCAGAGGTTTGTGGGAAATTTGTATATATATATATATATATATATATATATATATATATATATATATATATATATATATATATATATATATATATAGAGAGAGAGAGAGAGAGAGAGAGAGAGAGATGGCGGGGGCAAACAGATTATTTTTTAACCCGTTTTCTTATTGTTTTCTTTCCTTGAAGGCTTGAAAATCATATCCCCCAAATCTCTGTAAACGCAGGTCTCCCCGACCAATTTCTTTTCATTTATTTTTTTTTTTTTTTGTACGTAAATACTTGTTTTATTTTTATGTATTCATTTTTTTATTATTTTTAATGCTTTTTAGATCGCCGTAATATTAGGATTATTCAAAGACCGCAACTCGATAACCCATCGCCATCTTTTCATTTTTTGCTTGTTTGTTTGTTTTAGAATTTTTTAGATTTTTTTTTTTTTTTGCTACTTTTCCGTAAGTTGCAACACGCCCTTAGCTCTTTAACTCTACCCATAGCAAATTGAATTTCTCGACCCCCACTGATTTAAGCCGGCCATTCTTTCACAGACACACGACGACTCTCTCTCTCTATCTGTCTCTATCTCTCTCTCTCTCTCTCTCTCTCTCTCTCTCTCTCTCTCTCTCTCTCTCTCTCTCTCGTACTATTCTCGCGGTCGTCCATCGCCAGAAACCTGCTTGCCCCAAGCCAACGCCATTATTTTTACCGCCACTCACGATGCGCAAAAAAATAAAAAATAATAATAAAATAATAAAATAAAATAAATAATAATAATCCAGCCCGAATATCTGGTCAACCATCAAATTCACCCTCATCATAATGGAGAGGGTAGTGGTGATAATAAACGGGGGTGTGGGTGGATTAGAGTCATTCAACTTCTGTGGGCCAGCCAGATTTTTTTTTTCTTTTTTTCTTTTATTGTATTATATTTTTTCATTTCTTCGAATCCTTCTAACCCTCGAAATTTACGAGCTGTGATACTCGTCACTTGACGGGATAAAGACAACAGTACACATTTTTAATACGTTCAAGAAAACTTGACTCTTTGATACGACAAGGGCGCGTGTGAAACCTCGTGCTTTCTTTCAGTGAACAAGTGCAAAGGGTAATCACATAGATTCCCGACCTTCGAAAAGACGAAAGTCAGTAGTATATATATATATATATATATATATATATATATATATATATATATATATATATATATATATATATATATATATATTACTGTTTCGCTGTCTTACCTCTCATCAGTGCGCAGTGCGGATATATATATATATATATATATATATATATATATATATATATATATATATATATATATACATACTACTGTTTCGCTGCCTTACATCTCATCAGTGCGGATATATATATATATATATATATATATATATATATATATATATATATATATATATATATATATATATACACACACACACACACACACACACATGATTTTTTGTTGATTTTTTAAACGATATTAAGGTTAACGTCTCCGCCTCGGAGATTCGATGTTTTTCTAAGAAAGTCCCCATTTTTTATTTGGACGTATTTTTATTTATTTATTTATTTATTTATTTATTTATTATTTTTTAAAACAGTAATCTACGGACACGCGTGTTTCAAGAAGTCAGAGTTGAAAGAGTTAATCTTTGCAGACTCTACCAAACTCCTCCTCCAATTTTGGGTCTAAACACTTTAAATTTTAGATGTAGGTTACCTGGACATGAGTCAAACGTTTTAATATATATATATATATATATATATATATATATATATATATATATATATATATATATATATACACACACATATATATATATATGCACATAAAGTTACGAACATTAGGTAGGGCCCGAGCAAAGCCGGGCTGAACTACTAGTACTATTATATAATGTACAGAATAAGTGAGCGATTGTCACGTTATTTGAGAACATATTTTAATACTAAAAAGCAGAGCAAGAAGGGTGAAAGAAAAAAACATGGATCAGATAGCAAACCTGGGCGAACGACATCAGTAAATAATAATTACACAGTGCATAAAGGACAATGTCACTTTTCGGTATTTATAAACAACAAATGAACATCTAGACAAACCGAACAAGAAATTTTATCCTTCATAATTTGTTTCGCATGTACTTGCGATTTCGGAAAATAATGTAATAAAAATCAATAGCTCCAATATCTTTTGTTAGTTAGGACATCTAAATGTAAAATGCCCGTTTCTTTGATTCGATATTCAATTCTAATT
>NC_136510.1:104346946-104379446 GCF_053919585.1 Euprymna scolopes | reverse complement strand
CAAGTGGAGGGTGTATGCCAAGAAAACAGAGAAAGAAAGATGGTGGCTATTCAAGCCAGTTGTATTTTAACCTTCGTTCGGATCGCATCACCACACACACACACACACAAACACACACACACACTTCAACAACAATGCCCTTTTAACTTTGTGCCGTTATTATAATGGTAGGGAGGTGTGTGTCTGCCCTATAAGCTACCATCGTGGTCTTATGGAATCGGTTATGGCCAGTTCAATTTTTTTTGCATCTGCTATAGTAATTTACGCAATTATACTATTGTAAAATTTATAAAATCGCATTTTTTTTTTACAGATACGAATCAATTCGAATTATTACGATTATTCGGACTAGTGTTCTCATCTTGAGTGTTGTTCGCACAACGTTTCGACCGTTGTAACATCCGACCTTTTTCAGATGTATCTTGCCGAACCCAAAAATCCGCACAGAATTTGGAACTAATAATTTTATTTATTTTACTGTCATCCATGACCGGATGGAAGTATTTCGTAATTGTATTCTTAGTATCGCCTGCCCTAAGGATTGAACCTTCAACCTCCAGAAGAGTATTACCTAAAACTGAATTTTACTTAGTACTTTATCCATTACGACACGGATCTTGTATTCACAAATATTTTTTTAACGAGGATTGATTATTATAATTATTCAAACAACTATTCCTACATGCATTTTTATCCACAACGTTTCGACCGATATAATCTCCGGCCGTTTTTCGATGGCATGCTTTCGAACTGAACCCTTTATTTAATCCCGGAGAATTAATTGTTATCGTTCCGTCAGTCATGACTACGTGTATATATATATATATATATATATATATATATATATATATATATATATATATAATGCATATATATATAATACATATATATGTATATATATATATAATGCATATATATAATACATATATATATAATACATACATACATATATAATACATATATATGTATATATATATATATAATGCATATATATAATACATATATATATAATACATACATATATATAATACATACATATATATAATATATATATATAATATATATATATATATATATAATACACTAGTATTAGTGCACAAGTACTGAGAAAATTTTAATATTCTTCCTGATTCCGATACAATTATTGATTTTGCTCTAAATTCCTGATTCTGATACGATTACCGATTCCGATTTTTAAAAAAATGTTTCAATATATAGTTGTTTTGGCGGAAAGTTACCACAAAAAACAAAAAAATATGTACATATGATTTCCTAACTGTAAAAATACACTTATGAAATCGAACTGTATGTTTTGGCTTTATTGATAGTTTAAAATCAATAAACATTTATGATTTCATCATTAATACGAGCCAACAAAAATGAAGTTCTAACCATAAACAAACAATAACAACGAAAAGAATTATTTTTGGCATCGGAAAAAAACACAATTTTTTTGATTCTGATACAAAAATCGATACCTCCCAAAGGTTTCGATTTTTCCAATTTATGATACTTATTAATTGCCCCAACACTAATGTGTGTGTGTATGTATGTGTGTGTGTATGTATGTGTGTGTATGTGTGTGTATGTGTGTATGTGCGTATGTGTGTGTATGTGTGTATGTGTGTGTATGTGTGTTTGTTTGTGTGTGTGTGTATGTGTGGTTGTGTGTGTGTGTGTGTGTATGATTAGAATAATGGAAATAGTATTACGACTAAATAGAGAAATAAAAAAGAAACCACAAACCGAGTTATGTGTTCATCAACGTTTCGTCTTTATTTCGAGACTTCCTTTAGATGAATGAAATTAAGAAAACAAAACACCAGTACAAATATTTGAAAATATATTTTTGATGAAATGTATGATCCTGTTCCATTTCAGAAACGGAAAAAAAATCGTTAGAAATTTAAAAAATGAGGAGGGGGGGTCATAGGGTTGTGAAAGAGAGTGAGATTTTTTCTTTATGCAACATCATATGGGCGTTAATATATTTAAAAAGATATAATGTAATTCATATTCTTTCTGAAATTGAACGGGGTCATACATTTCATCAAGACTATATTTTCAAATCTTTTTACTAGTGTTTTGTTTTCTTAATTTCATTCATTGCAAAGGGAGAACAAATAAAACACAGGCAACGCAAAATTTAGTCAACACAAAATAAGGCAATTGTGAAATAAACATCGATTGGAAACAGATTTTAGGATCGTTTTTAAAAAGAGGTTTATTAAAAATATTTTTTAAATATTTACTATTATTTTAAACCATATACAAACTTGATTTTTAAGTTACGTGTTCTAAGAGTACGTCCATGTATCATTCTTTCCAATTGTAAGGCTACACACATTTACATGTAGAGTTCGTCACAAGGAACATAAGAAAGAAAACTATTATTATTTCCAGTTGAAACTACAGACATTTATTTACAGATACTTCCCCAAATAACTCCTTGTCTCTTGTCCACATGTCTTTTCGTTCCCCAATGTGCTTAACAAGATGTTGCCGTGTCATAAACATGGAACTTCCTCCATGTCCAACCATGTTTAGCACGCGTCTTTTCCTGTCGCTCTCGGGCCACCTGTGTAACACGTCTATCTCTGCCCTTACTCACCTGATAATCGATTTGCGGACACATTCTTCTTTTTTATAATCTCTTTCTTTTCTTCTCCGTTGTACGTCACCTTGCATGCGTGTAATGTGACCGTTACTTTTCAACCGTGTAGTTTCATTTCAAACCACTCGGACCCACACGTTGTCTGGTACCGTCGCAAAAGAATAAACAAATAAAACATGATATAAATAAAAATCCGACTCGGCATTTTCTTTAATTGCAAATGAAATGTATTTATTCGTGGCTCTTCCAAAACAACGCACTTCATTATCTTGCAAAATTTTTTCGCACACACATGAACTTTGTAAAAGTCTTTCTCCTTGCCGCCTCGTGCTGGCTGTTAGCCAGCGCTTTCTCCTCCTCTACTTCATACGTCCACCTTGCCTGGTATTCAACCTGCTTCTTATTCAACTATGTGCTGCATTTTTCTCTACTTTAATTGTGACTGAAACTCGCGCGCACTTGCTAATTTGCATACGTGCTCTAATACTTTTGCTCTTGATTTTTTCATACACGTTTATACGTGCTCTGTTACAACACGGCATATGTTGAATGCTGCTGCCGCTGCTGCTGCTGCTGCCTTACGCGTGTCCGAGCCTTGTTACGCAATTATTATATCAATTTTTAAAAATGGCTAACGTCTTTTTAAAAATATGTCTTCCTCAAGAGCGGCTTTTAAATTTATTTTCAATTGATACTTATTCCATAATTGCCTAATTTTTCAGACACTTCCGAGAGATAATTAATACTTCTACTACTAAAGCTGCGTGTGCGAAAAGTCTATAGTGATGCAAGGATTGTGCAATCACTAACCCCACCTATCTTAAATCAACATTATAAGAGTTCAATGACAAGAAGCATAAGGCGACTGAAAACAATGCTGGAATATGCAGAGAAAGAATGCTGTTGCATCAGAGTTTTCCTTCTCCTAGAGTTTAGCAGGACAAAGGTCTCCGGAACTATTTAATACACAGCCGGATGAAGTATGTATGGATTTATAGAGAGTGCGGCAAAATATCTTCTACATTTTAAACTTTCAACTATAAGTTGCTAATGAACTTATGCGTTATTTCATTTAGCTAATAATTTGCCATTTTTTTTTTTTACAGGTACCCTCATCAAGCAATATAGTTTTGAACTGGTGTACATTGTGCTTTTACTGTATAAATGTTTTTGAAGAACGATGAATCTGTAACTGCAACACAGAAAGCTTTGCGAGTTCATTACAAGTTAGGACGGAATGATGCTGTTCCAGATTGAAAATCGATACAGCTATGGATTGCAAATTTCAGAACTACAGGTTCGGCACTTAAAAGAAAGCCACCCGGAAGGCCCCGAAGCGCTCGAACGCCAGACAGTATTCAAGCTGTGAGACTTTCTCTTACTCAATCTTCAACATGTTCCGCTCGCAAACATGCTTTGGCCATGGGATTGTCTGATCAAACAGTCAGAAGAATTCTACACACTAATATGCAGTTCCATCCATGCAAATTAATGATTGCTCACAAACTGCACGATTGCAACTGGGAAGATCGAATGTCAAAATGTGGGAGATATTTCTGCCACACCCTGTACTAGTATTAGTTAATGCAGTGATGCCGACAGAAATCGAACTCTGTACGAGGAGTTCATATTCTATGCCTGGAACAACTACATCACATCACTGCTATTATTGTCATAATCGATAATTTTCATAAATCAATACTGCGTACTTTTTTTTTTAAATTAACGTTTATTGCTGAAAAATACATTAAACATTATAATGGCTGAGGAACAAAAAAATTCGGCCAGTTTTTACAATGACCAACAAAAAATGGGGGTGAAAAAATAAATATACAACAAATAAATGTTACTAAAAGCAAGATAAATCACTCTTCACCAACCTTGATAAGTTTTTTGTGTTTTAACTTATTTTAAAGTGTTTTTTACTTAAAAATAAAAGTAGTGAATTTTGAATTACAACGAAAAAAAAATTGGTGATTTCATTACAGCCAGTTTGGAGCCTGGAGCTCAAAACATTACACCAAAAACTTGTAGAACATTACATTTCCGCGCGATTAGTGACATTTCTTGGATATTTCTTGGATATGTTTTAACCAGCATTTTGTTTAATTTTCGAATTTTTAGCAATTATCGAGGCTCCGAATAACACCGTCATCTTTTTCGTTATTACCTCGACATACTTTACACTGCTAATGCTTTTTAGGCGAATAAAAACTTTAAAATAAGTTCAAACACTTACACACACACAAACTTATCCAGGTAGGTTGAAGGGTAACTTATCTTGCCTTTGGTAACATTTATTTGTTTTGATTTTATTTTTTCACCTCTTATTTTGCTTTGCTGACTATTGTAATAATTCTATCACAGAATGTTTAGTCGCATGTGTGTGTGTGTATATATATATATATATATATATATATATATATATATATATATATATATATTAGTGATGGGACGACTCCAATATTTTTCCTGATTCCGATACAATTCCGATTACGATTCTTTATAAATCTCTAAATATTTAACTATAAAAGTATTATATTGTCTCGATTATTGTAAAAACACATCTAAAATGTGCATATATTTTCTAAAACGTAAAAAGACACTTGTGAGGGTGTTATCTATAGATTTCAGTCTTGCTTGATGTTTAAATCAATAAATATTTATTATTTTATTATTACTACAAGAAGTGGAAGATGTTTATTAAACCAAAATCAAATGAAAAAGATAATTAAAAGAGATCGGTTTTGGTATCAGTAAATATGTTCAAATTTTTCCGATTCCCCAAAAAGCTCCGATTTTTCCGATTCTCGATCCCGATTAATCGTCATAACACTAATATATATATATATATATATATATATATATATATATATATATATATATATATAAACTTATCCAGATAGATTGAAGAGTAACTTATCTTGCCGTTGGTAACATTTATTTGTTCTGATTTTATTTTTTTTTACCTCTTATTTTGCTTTGCTGGCTAGTGTAATAATTCTATCGATAACGGAAGCAAAAAATAAAAAGCCGATAGAAAAAGAGAAGACAAAGTCGTAGACAATATATATATATATATATATATATATATATATATATATATATATATATATATATATATATTAGCATTTCAACCGGCGTTGCCCGGGTGTTTGGAGATGTATGTTGAGCAAAAAAAAAAAAAAAAAAGCGGTCAATTTTTTTAACTTTGACTCCTATTTTGACCCCTTAACATTTATTGTTTTGGGCTCAAATAAAGTAATTAAGTTAGATCCACGTCGAAGGAACCTATATCTAAAATTTCAAGTATTTAGACCCGAAATTGTCGGAGAAGTTTGGTAGAGTTCTCAAAGGTCAAATCGTTGAACTTTGACCCCTTAACAGCCAAATTTCTGGCTGAAAATGGATTACAAAGATTTTCCCAAATCTCAGTACTCTGTATATCAAATTTCGAGTCTGTAGACTGATATTTGACAGAGTTATCTCGTTGGAAAATGTACACAGACACACACAGACACATTCTCTTATATATATATATATATATATATATATATATATATATATATATATATATATATATATATATATATATATATTAATCGAAGACTATAAGGTTTAACAAATTGCTTCCTGTCTTAAGAAGATTTTTTTTCAATAATAAAATTAAAAAAAAAAAACTACGCAATTACATTTCCCCTCTGATTAACGTCTCGTCGAACGGTAAATAATGCATTTTGTAAGCCATTTTCACGTAAACTAAAAAAAATCCGTTAAATACAAAAAAAAAACAACACAAATAATAAAAAAAAAACAAAGATGGCGGTTTATTCTCTACAAGTGCAAATCACGTCGCTTTTTTTTATAAAAAAAAAACGTCTCCCAGAATGTTTTTTTGTGTGTCTTTCAATCGTTTTCCTTACACTTATTCAATCGACAAGTGTTTCTCCCGCTTCAATTGCGCAATCGAATGAATAAATAAGATGCGTAAAAGACAAAAAAAAAAAGAAAAGAAATCGAAAAACAATATTCGTTAAAAAGAAAAGAATGAAAAGGAGGTGTCATTCAATTACCCGTACGTAAATAAGAATAAACTAAACACTTGATAATAAGATAAAGGGATATCAATAAGATACATCCATTCAAATTACGCGCTTAGCGATGAAAATGCTACTGGGGGGGAGCAGTGACACGTAGAGAACTTTTTCAGGTCAGGTGCTCAAGTGGAAAAAAAAACGGCATAAATATATTAATGGTTGGGCAATGCCTATAATACATTCCTCTGAAAAGGGAACTTTTAAAACAGGAGTAAAGGGGGCAGGTGCTTAGGCACCCTAGCCCCCCCCCCCCACGCGTCCCTGCGTGATAGACGGACGGACAACTCTAATATCGACGCGTGAACACTTCAAAAATTACCTTTCTGTCCAAGAAGGAATAATTGCTTCTTTTCTGGGTCGTTAACTTATCGTTGCTACTTTGAACTTATTTCATTGTCATTCCTTAAATCAAGGGGCTTTATGCTTTGTCTGGGGCGATTGCCTAAATAAAATCCAAACTTTCAGATGAATATTCTATTTAAGATTTGTGCGTGACAGATCAACAGTGAAGGGATGGAATTTTGCTGCAAGTCGGGTATTTCCGTTGCGTCCATTTCATTTGTGCGTTTAATGAGAATTAAAACTTAATCGTGACAGATGTTTGGACGCATGTTTAAAAAAGAAATGTGTCAATTCAAGAAGAGCCGTTGCGAGCCTGTCTTTGTTTTATAGTTATTTCCATAGCAAGTGCTCGTCTGAGCTCCAATCTCTGGTCCTCACTCGCCAATCTTTCACGATAAACACTCGTCTATCTGAAACCACTGTCAATAATTTCCCCCACTCTTCATCTGTGCCTAAATCAAAACATAGATTCCATGAACAAAGTTCTTTCTTAGAAGTGCACGCCTGTGGAACTCTCTTCTATTTGCCTGTTTCCCACCTGACTACAACTTGGATGTCTTCAAGTCCAACATAAACAAATTCCTGATGAACCGGCCCCTTAGTAAGACACTTTATCAAATCTCCATTATTAACGATTACTACGATACTATCCCATTGATTACTGTATGCAATAACCCTTATCCCCGAGTGACTTCCGGGCCTTGATAAGTGGTGACCACCATGTAAAAAAAAGATTAACAATAAAAAGATCTCATATTTAAGAGTGACAGACAAGCGAAAATGCTATTTTAACCCGAAACGTTACAGACTCTACAACCAATGCATATGCATACGTCCCTATAGACATAAACAGACACGTCAAAAATATATTTGTTTTCGCTCCTAAGACAGCATATTGCTACTGAAGAATGTAACGAGATACCAAAATACGATGTGCCTTCAATAAATTTCCAGACTCTTCTGTATGGGTACTTTTATTGATAATACACACATGAAACTCTAGTCCCCTTCGAAGTAATCTCCTCTGGCTGCAATGCACTTGTTGTACCGTTCCAACAACTTCTGGAAGACCTCATCCATGTTCACTTGTATGAGGGTCTCTATGACCCTCGTCACAGCCTTTTTCATCTCTTCAATTGTCTCATAACGACAGCCTCTAAGGTTTTCCCTGAGCTTAGGGAATAACCAAGAGTCACACGGAGCAAGGTCTGGACTATAGGGAGGGTGAGGAACTATCTTGATGCCCATCTTGGTCATAACAACTTATTTATTTCTGCTCTTCTCTGAGCACGCTTGGGATAAACTTCGCACAAATCTGTGCACAGTTCCCACACTGACATCAAACTGTGCACTTCTTGTCTTTTATAGACACACGACGGCCATTAGCCATGAAATTGTTTATTTGGCCAATCAACTCTGGTGTTGTGACGTCCTTACTCCTCCCACACCATCTCATCACTCCTCACAGACTCCCAGCCTTCATTGAATCTCTTATGCCACTCAAAAACTGATGCTCAATTTATGCAAGATGGTCCAAAAGCAGTCTGAAGCATTCCATGCGTTTCTGTTGCATTTCCCCCCCCCCAAGTTTAAAACAGAATTTTATTGCATATCCTTCTTCTAAAGTGTGCTCATGTCTAGTTTGATTTTTTTTAATTCTTCCACTGTGACAATCAGACTTTAGTAGGATGTATTTCGATTCCTGCTGTAGCTGTTCATTTAAACCTGAAATCATAAACATTTAAAACAGAATTTTATTGCATATCGTTCTTCTATTTTCACATCACGATTGCATTTTTTAAATTCTCTGGCTGACAATCAGGCTTTAGTAGGGTGTATTCCAATTCCTACAGTAGCTGTTCATTTGAACGTGAAATCATAAAAATTGGTCAGTCATCTCATAAGATGTATAACATTAACATATTGAATTTTCAAGAATTATTATACCTCACTTTGTAAAATTTATAAAAGTGCACTTTGAAGATAAATAAATTACAAATTGAATCTTGTACCTTTATTTTTAAAGCCTATAGTAAAAACATTTTGTTTAACAATTTTCATGCCTAGGATGAAATGCTTTTCTAACTTGTACATAAAGATTGATGAAGACGTTTTAAACCGTTGTGACCGACCAACTAACGTCTTTTAGAGAAATTCCTAGGAGGTTTTAAACTAAGATAGGTTCGTTTAACAAACGCGTTTAGCGATAAAATACTATTTCAAATTTTAGCGTGACAGACATGCCAACTGACCGATACTCATAGGTTCTTATAGAAGTGCTTGGACGTATCTGAAATAGCATGCGTCTATTTAGTTTCTACCTTTAGTAATAGAAATGCTGTTTTAAATTTAGGTGTGACCGACAAAAGAACATTAGCGTGACAGACAAATGAAAGTACGGTATTTGTGTGTGTTAAAATAATAATGCTATTATTTAGAAAGCCATTCTTAACATGGAAGAGTGTGTCTTTTTTTTTAAACTATTATGTACTTTCATTTTCCAATTTAATAATAATAATAGAAAGATACCATAAAAATTGAATTTAACTGGAAAATTCTATCTAAACACAAGTGAAGCATGCGTGATCCTTCGTGAGTGCATAGTGAACGAGGCATGAAAAAATGACTAAGTTCAACATCCCCCCCCCCTTTTAGCCCCCAAAGTCCCCAGGGGACGTCAAATCCTAGTGAAAATGTACCAACGGTGCAGTTTTAGGCCTTAATATACGTAAATTTGAGTTCTGCACCATGCAAAAAAAAAAAGAAATGACTAAGTCCATCATTTGCCCGCCACGTCTATTTAGCCCCAAAAGTCCCAAAGGCCTTAACATATTTAAATTTGAGTTCAGCACCATGCAAAACTGCTAAATAGACATACACAGAAAATTTTGGACAAATATGGTGAAATAGTTCCAAAAATAGAGTGTTTTTATTAGCCCTTAAAGAGCCCCTGAGACACACCCAAGAGTTATCGCGAAGTATAGACAAACAAAATTATATAGAAATCAGTTAGTTACAATTTTTCAGAAAGTTTTATAAAAAAAAATCCTGTTTTTAATAAGCACAAAAGTGTCCATTTTAGCAATTTTAACCTGAAAGGCGCTCCTTTCAAAAATTTCCAATGCTATTCAAAAGTTTAGCACCGTCAAACATGATATTTGAAACCTTGTGACAGACAGACCGTTTGACCACACATGTTGATACGTCCATTCGAAATACTTTTTTTTTTCATATTTCTTATCATTTTGTTCAAGCAGGGATGGGGCATCCTACAGGCTACAAAACATAAATAGAAAATTAAAGAAAACACTGAGGGGGGTAAAGATTTTTAAAGAAACCCCCTCCTCTAAAAGAAAATAAATGTTAATATTTTTTAAATATACTACGTGAACCTATTCATTGTTTAAAATCATAATTTTAAACAAAGAGTAGGTGCATTTGGTATATTAAAAAAAATAATCAAAAATATTACCAAACAATTCCAGAGAAGAATCGAACCCTCTCCCTGCTTTTTATTTTTTAATTATTTTTAATACTCCAAAAATATGGTTATAAAGAAGAAAATGTAATCCCTAAACACTAGAAATATGAATCAATAATTAATTATAAATAAAAAGCGAAATTCTTTCGGACGGGAGAGGGGACGTGTGTTGCAAAATCTCTGGTAGATTCATTTTTATTTTTTTAAATTTTAATTCAAAATTGTTAAACACTTAAGAAAAAAGTAATAAATAAATTTATTTATCAATTTTATCGAAAGCTCTACTCCCGGCATTCAAGAATCTTATTAATTTCATTTTTTTGTTTATTGCTTTGTTTTTGAGGGATATGTAGCTTTTTTTCTTTTTAAAAAAGCCACCCTCCCCCGCTTAAATTATATTCTAAAAACACGTTAAAATTTGTTTTCTTTTGTGTGTGTGTGTGTGGGGGGGGTTCTTTTAAAACTATATCTCTCAGTTTTTTTTTTTTTAATTTTCAACTTTTGAGCGATTATTGAGACTCCCAAGATGGGATCTTCTCATGTCGGACATCGGACATTTTTTTTCTTGTTTTTACGTAATACTCGACACTACCTGTTTTATACAGAATAAACGCTTTAAAATAAGTTAAACCACTAAAAGCTTAGTTAGCTAGGTAGAAAACGAACACTCAGAAAAATCGATTTTATCTTTATCAACAGTAAAAATTAAAAACATTTTTTAAAAAAAGAGATCACTTTACACACGCATACACACACACACATATATATATACACACACGCAGTGATCTTTCTTTATATATATGTATGTATGTATGTATGTATGTATGTATGTATGTATTTGTGTGCGTTTTCATTAAAACAAATATACCTTTATATTGTATATATTCAATAAGGCTATCTTAAAATTGCAACGGTTTTTGAAACTCAATGAAAATAAATTTACACTTTCAGAGCATATGTAACTTTAAAAAACATTTTAAAATCACGGGACTATACATTTAATTCACATTCATATTGTTTAAATTATTGCGTTTTACACGTGTTTCATTGAATGGCGAATCATTAGAGATTTTTCATTAGTTAATCAAAAAATAAAATGTACAGTTTTTGTAATCCTTGGTTTCAAAAAAGAAAAGGAAATTTTAAAGCGAATTCCATAAAATCCATCCATCCAGCGTGGCTTTAGCCGAGATTGAACACATTACACAAGTTTGTACTGTAATTCAAATCTTGTCAGTAGCTGAATGTTTGATGCTTCACCAGGGCTATCAAGGGTATTTTTTATCGTGACGCCATCACTAGATGGGTTGTCTACTACGGCTTAAGAGAGTCCCATATACCCGCGCCAGTTTCTCAACCTGGTATTTTACCTCATGGTACATACAGCGTCTCGCCCATCTGGTACTGGCCATGATGAACGTTGCTTAACTTCGGTGATCTGGCGAGAATCGGAGTGTCAACGTGATTGTACCATACTAACAAAATAAAAGCGAATTGGAAAGATTTAAATGACATAAAAATCCGAAAAACAGTAAAAACATCCACCTGTTACACACACACACACACACACACACACACACACACACACACACACACACACACATATATATATATATATAATGAATAAATGACAAAATTCCATATTCCAAATTTTATGATGTTGACCAGCTTACAATTTATTCCTTTAATTCAGTTGGCATTCACAATTCTTGACAGTATCTTTTTCGTAGCACAAAGTCAATCACTTAATTATTATATCAATCAGTGAATCGATTATGCCCTTAACTCATCAGAAGAAATAGCAACAATCAATCCACCAAAAGGAAATATAATGCGTTTGGAAATGATTTAAAAAATCCGAAAATTGGAAGAGAAGCTCCAAATATCTTATAGTTTTGCTTACATTACGCCACTTTGAATATAGAAAATATATATATATATATATATATATATATATATATATATATATATATATAGAGAGAGAGAGAGAGAGAGAGAGAGAGAGAGAGAGATCACTTAAAGAATATTAGCCGTTAATCTATGGACATAAAAATAGACTTATCATGAGGTCAACCATCAAGTATGAACTTTGGTTCATAATCAAAGCATTGAATTTCGTAACCAAGATTTACCATTTCAAATGTCATTCTAATTCGCGCGCACGCGTGTGTGTGTATGTGTTTTTTTTTCTCTCGTTGCAGGCCTGTCGTTGTCCGCCTTCATTTCAACTATGCACCCGAACCTGCTTCTACCGTCCCGCCCTCCGTGATACGCAACTGATATAATGAATACTAAAGGACAATTACCCTGCATGTCTAACGAAATTAACCCATCTACGTGATTCTTTTACGAAGTCTTTGATAAAATCACAAAGAAAAAAAGAACTTCCACTCATACACTTACATGGTGATTAGTAACAAGAAAACATTTCCGAAAAAAAATTAATTAAATTTAAAAAGAAAATTTCTTATTGAAAGATTTACGTGGGAAATTAAATATTGATTTTTTTTCTTTTGTTCAGCGCGTAAATTTGCTTACAGTTAAATTACCGGTAATCAAGGGTGGGAATTAGAGAAGGGAGGTTAAGGGGTGGGAGTCCAAGGTCTCGTATCCGTTTTAATTTTTTATTTTTAAACATGGGAGAAAGAAAGTGTCTCCGTTTATGTAACTCGATTTGGAGAAACGAACGACAGTAAAAATAAAGAAAGAAAAATAAGATCATTTCCACATGAGATACTTTTTTTAAATATTGAATTAATATTTCTACCATTTTGTAATCTTTTACCAACGTTTAAATTACAAAATAGAAAACAAACATTTAGTTTAAAGATCCCTAAAACCTATAAAACTGAAGAAGTGAAATAGAAAACAACTGTATACATTTATGTGTGTGTGTGTGTGTGTGTGTGTGTGTGTGTGTGTGTGTGTGTGTGTGTGTGTGTGAGAGAGAGAGAGAGAGAGAGAGAGAAAGTGGAAGAGGACCCAGCGGAGTGCTCTATCAAAAATATTTTTATGGGTAAATAATTTTATAAAACATTTGAATAACACTGGGTGCAGTTCCATTATTGATTGTTGAGGTTTTTTTTTCTTTTATACTTTAACAATATATTATTAAAGAAGAAAAATTTTACAATGACACTTCTAAAATATTTTTTCTTTTCTTCATTTTTTCTCCTTAACTCTAAGTCAATGTTTAACAAGGCTGATAGCCATTAGTTGTGTGCTCTCGTGTAATGAATGAATGCGTGAATGATTGACATGAAATTCTTAAAGATAACTAAAATGACCGAAAAATGGGTTGAAATGACTTAAATAAATAAAAAGTAAATGACTTAGAATGACTTAAATGAACTTAAGGATGAATTGAATGATCTTAAGAATGACTTGAATGCTTAAAAAATAACTGGAATCCTTCAAAAACAACTTGAATGATCTGGAGAATGACTTGAATAGTTTTGAGACTGACTGGTTGTAAAGTGGGTGATCATTTTACATTAAATTAATGCAGAAAAGTGATCTCCTACTTTATATCACAAAGTTACAAACATAAGTACAGCATGTAGTAAGACAAATACTACACTTTGATCTTAGCCAAAAGGCCAAGAAAAGGATATTTATTTGCTCCCCCACCGAGCAAATAAGGCACAAGGCTGATTTTTTATGTGAGGAGTGAAGGGGAAATGGGGACCAACTCTCTGGGGTGTAGGGGAGCTGGATAGTGACAATTGGTACGAAGGGTTGCCCCTACATTGACCAAGGTCTTATATGTGGGATTTCCCCCACATATGGTCTTTGCTTGCAGTATCTGCCGGAACAGATACTACACTTTGAGATATTAAATCTTTTATTCATGTTAAAAATACAGTCAAAATCAACGATGAACAAAAAACTTAGGCACATAGCCAACTCAAAAGGGGGGATTGTGGGGGTCGTTGGTCATCCTTGTCACTCCAGGACTAAACAAAGTCAAAAGTTTCTCCCAGCTAGTATCTTCTTTCACCATAATACCGCATTCGCCCTTTCATATTGGGGGACGTCCTACTTAACTCCCAATTTTTAAAACATTTTTTATTGACGTGTAAAAACAAAAAAGATAACAATAAAATGGTACAATAATTCATTTGTGTCGAGGGCGGGGGAAGAAAAAACAAAAGGTGGTTAGTAGGACCCTCCCAACCCCGTCTAGTTGATAGACTGCCCGTTCCACTAGGTTTGTAAAAGGAACCTCGCTTCTGCGGGTCAGTCTCTAGGTGGGGATGCCCTCTAGATGGGGGTGAATGGAGAAAAGAAATTTTTGTGGGTAAGGAATGGAGGTTAGTTTGTATTTCTTTTTCTCCAAGATGGGTAAAATTTAGAGGAAGGGGTGAAAACAAAAATTGCAGGTAAGAGGGGATGGGGATCTTGGAGGCTTCCTAATCGAGGAGGGATGGAACACACACTCAGCTAGCTGAGAGGCTACTTGTTTAATTTTACTTTACAGAACTGCGCGTTCCACACCTAGGCGGGGAACACGTATTCAAATTTGGCTCCTCTTCGTACACACAGACTTGCCACATGTATCCATCTTCTGTCAAATGCCGCGCGATGCAGCCTTCTTCTATCACATCTGATCTTCACCCGTAGTTGGTGTTTAAAGAAAGCGATCAGATCTTGATCAGAAAAAGACAACACCCCCCGGCAACCTTGCAGACGCGACGTCCAAATCACCATTCTCGCCACGGCCAGGATCGTAACGTAGACCATTTGTCTTTCCCGGTCCCACGGCGGCCTCACGTTGTCCACAACATTGGATACAGTAATTGGGCGAGGATGCTCAGGATCGATGCAAGCTGTCACTTCGCTGACATACGACCAGTACTGGTGGAGTTCGCGGCAATTGAAGAAAGCGTGATCTGTAGTTTCTACGGCCGTTGTCCCACAACGGGGACAATCAGGCGACTCCAAAAACCCGGAACTGCATTGTATGTTGTTGAGTGGAAGTGCATTTCGGGCCAATCGCCAGGTCAGAGAGAACTCCGAATTGTTCAGATGACTCGAACCTGGCGCTCAGCTCCACGCGGAGCGGATCTCACTCTGCTGCCACCCTAAACACGCGCATAGCGGGTTGTCGGCGGCCCCCTTCACTAGATCCCTGTGGAGTTCCCTACGGGTAGCAGTCACAAGGTCACTGGACCTTGGTAGTCGTTTTAGCGCGGCTCGGCACTCTTTCATGTAGGCAGATTCTCCCCGCGGCCTGCGACGGCTCTCGATGGAAGGGTCGAGAACGAGGTCGAGGAAAGTGGCAGTAACCACGGGGTGCCACGGTTGGTCATTCTGCATATAGTGGCTCAGGAAGGCCAGCCTCTCAGCATCTCGATGACACTTCAAGTCCGGCATTCCCAAGCCTCCCTCACAGGAACGTTGAATACAGACCTGTCTGCTCACCCAGTGTCTTCCTCTGTCCCAAAGGAGCGAGGACAAGAGTTCGACAAGAGCTTTTAGGTGTAGTGCAGGCAGGGGAAGTACGGCCAGTCGGTAAAGGATGAGAGGAAAGACGTAAGTGGCGCACGCCTCAGCTCTACCCTTTAAGGAAAGTTTCCTAGGAAGCCACGAATTGACTGCAGCCTCCACCTTTGACCGTACCTCCAACCAATTTTTGTCAAGCTGGAGACCCGGTCCGAACCACACGCCGAGGATCCGGACCGGGCCTCTGTCCAGCTACTACACTTTGATCTTGACCAAAAGGCCAAGAAAAGCTTAAAAAGCTAAGAACAGCATTTATTAACAGCAGACCTTTGATCTTAACCAAAAAGGCCAAGCACAAAAGTGCTACGGACAGACCGATCAACCGACCGACAGACCGACCAACCGACGGAGTGACTTATAGAGTAGCTTGTACATGACTAAAAACGTTAATTAGACAAAAAGCTGTAAATAAGGCGTAGAAGAAATGTTCAAACTAAGAGCGTAATATTTATTTATGTGCTCTGGAGACCATTTTAGTAGAACACCCCAGGTTGGTCCTCCAACCACGACGTGACTTCAGAAATCAAAGCTGCATCATCTGGGAAATGCTTTCCTTTCAAAAACAACTTCATGGCTGGGAACAGGTGAAAGTCAGAGGGTGCAAGGACAGGAGAGTAGGGAGGATGGGGAAGGATTTTATAACCACATGCCCGTGCTTCTGATCTGGCAACATGCGAGTTGTGGACTGGAGCGTTGCCCTGCAGGAGAGGGTACCTTTGCTGATCTTGCCCCGCCTCTTGATTTTAATAGCTTCCCTTAATTTCCTCAAAAGTGAAGCATAATAGGCTCCTGTAATTGTGGTACACTTTGCCAGGAAATTTGTCATCACTACTACGTCCTGGTCCCAGAAGACTGTGAACATGAGCTTGCCAGCGGAGGGCTGCACCCTTGCTTTCTTTGGGGGTGGTGAGTCCAAGTGCTTCCACAGCATTGACTGGGTTTTGGTCTCTGGATCATAGTGATGGACCCAGGTTTCATCCTGTGTAATCAGTCTTTTGAAAACCTTTGACTTATCTTTTTGGCACATCTCCAAAATCATCATCGCGCACTTGACGCGTTCTCACTTCTGGAATGCTGTGAGCAACCTGGTAATCCGTCTGGCAGACACCTTATGCATATGCAAATGGCCATGAATGATAGTTTACACAGACCCTGTACTAATCTTGACATTTTGGGCTATTCTGCGAATAGTAATGCGCCGATCTTCCAAAATGGCAGTCTCAACTTGACGAACAGATGCCTCATCAATGGCAGAAGGGGGGACCAGGTCTGGGAGCTGTTTCCACAGACTTCCGGCCATGTTTGAATTCACGATGTCAGCATTTTAAAAGATCATATGATGGGGCATTATCACTATAAGTTTCTTTCATTTCATCAAAAGTCTCCTGTGGTGTGAGTCCTTTCAAATACAAAAACCGGATCACTGCTCGACATTCAACAGGCCCCATTTCACACCTGACTCAGTTCAAACACCTGACACCACAATTAGTTCAGAGCTGTAATTTGCCACATGACCCGTAGATATAGTAATCATTGCACATGCAAAATTTTAGCTACATTAGACAACTGGAGGTGGGTCAGGGACATTACTTATTGTACGCCCCTCGTATCTGTCTTACCAGAAATGGCGCCATTTCCGGGAGAGAAAAATGTGGACAGACATCTGAAACGAAGTGTCTTCAATAAGTTTCTAGACATGTTCTTGTTGTACCTTTCCGACAACTTCTAGAAGGTCCCATGAAAGTCCTCTGGAGCATATAAATAACCCTCGTCACAGCCTCTCTCATCTCCTCAATTGTCTCTTGTCAGCCTCTAAGATTTTCCGTGAGCTTTGGAAATAAACAAAAGTCACAGCGAGCAAGCTCTGGACTATAGGGAGGGTGAGGATCTGAATTGATCAGTTCAACCATCTCCCCGCTGTCTTTCCTTCTGATCTTCTCTGAGCACCCTTGGGACAAACTTCACTTAAATCTTCTGCATCTTCACTTCCTTGTGAATAATTGCGTGTATACAGTCCCCACACTGACATCAAACTGTGTATTTATGGTCTTTTTAACACACGGCGGTTCTTATCTATGAAATTCTTTATTTGGCCAGT
Source organism: Euprymna scolopes (assembly GCF_053919585.1). NCBI lineage: Eukaryota > Metazoa > Mollusca > Cephalopoda > Sepiida > Sepiolidae > Euprymna > Euprymna scolopes. Next base: position 104,361,309 of record NC_136510.1, on the reverse strand, counting down.
CAACTCTGGTGTTCTGAATTCCTTACTTCTCCCACCTATCTCATCATCCCACACAGACTCTTTGCCTTCATTGAATCTCTTATGCCATTCAAAATCTTATGCTCAATTCATGCAAGATGGTTCTATAAGCAGTCTGAAGCATTCCATACATTTTTGTGGCATTTCTTTCTAAGTTTAAAATAGAATTTTATTGCATATCCTTCTTCTAAGGCGTCCCCAGGTACAGTTTGCATTTTTTTTTAAATGCATCAACTGTGACAATCAGGTTTTAGTGGGATTTGAACCTGGAATCATAAAAATTCGTCAGATTTTCAAGAGTCTACGAAAATGTTTAATGTTTGTACAAAATAAAAATCTGGAAACTTATTTAAGGCATCTCGTATATATGGATATAGGTGGTCAGATATTGTTCCCTTTGGTTTTGGATTTGAAGCCGATCGTATTCTTCCCATCTTCTGATACATATACCCTTACGAGAGTCGGGCCAAAAGTAATGGCTCCTTTTTTTATGCCGCCTCAATAGATTAAATGGGATTGCAACTGCATTGTTATGTTGAATGAAAATATACATCATGACCTGAATGTTTCATATCTCTGTTGCAGATATTTACAGTGTGAGACTCTAAGAAACAACATGTCTCATGGACGTGCGTTAGATGCAGACATGCCTCATTGAATTCCTAACAAAAGTGCATTCAGAATGATGGTGACTGTGTAGAAAATGCAATTCTGGAGCAGAAAAGTCGCTCGTTTCACTAGTACCACTCTCATCTTCGGAGCTCTTCAACTTTTGAGTTAAAAAAAAAAGGCTTTACTGTTGGAAAGACTTTCGCATGACAAAGCGCGCTGCGGGCGCCCATGGAGAGCAATCGTTCATCGCTGCCATAGTGCATTCAGGACGATGGTGACTAATGTAGAAAATGCTATTCTGCAGCACAAAAGGTCGTTCGTTTTAATGGTATCACTCCCGTCTTCGAAGCTCTCCAACTTTTCGGGGTAAAAATAGGAGGCTTTATTTTTGGAAGTATTTTGGTGTATATAGCTCGAAATGAGATTGAAAAAAAAAAACGAACATGGCGGAAACTGGATATAGGTGTCTGCTTTTCGTGTATTCTTGCTTTTTAGGGCAAATATTAACAGAAATATTAATTGAAAGCAGGTAGATAAATTAAATGGCGCGGGAAATGCCGTCTGTTTTCGTTTTTCTTTTTTAAATTATAAAGCTTCAAAAATGAAATGTCTCTTACCCTGAACCGCCGTAAACGAATCCCAGTTATTATTCAATTTATACGACGACATAAAAATAATAGAAACAAAAGGTGTATGAAGTAGGTGGGTGGGTGGGAGTTGTTTATTTATGCCTTTAATTTCCTGTAGAAAAGGTGTTCAATTTAAAAGCTGCTTTGCCAATTCTTTCTGCTTCGTAGAGGTAAATTAGCCTCAGAGGGATTTTGCACTTTTAAAGAGATTGAGGCAGAGTAAAAAAAAAGGCGGGAAGGAGAAGAAAATATAACGTTGGCAGACGAAACGGATAGAGATAGGGAGAGGAGCAAAGGAGAACGAGGGCAAAAAATAGAGAGAGAGAGAGAGAGAGAGAGAGAGGGGGGAAGAAAAGAAAGAGGTAGAAAGAAAAAGGAACGAACAGTCTGAAGGCGGTAGACGGAAGGGACGGAGAGATTGAGGACAAGAAAGAGCGGCCAGAGAGATAGAAAAAGGAGGGAGAGAAACATTTTGGGCGCTTCTACACTTTAAGAACGAAATGTCGGAAATCGTAACACTGAATTTCACATGAAATCTGGTATCTTCGTATTCCTCGTATTTTAAAGACGATTATATCCAAAAAATTACGAAAATCGATGAGGTAGGAAATTATTAAAGAAAATAGAAAATAGAATTTGAAGAAAACGATTGTATTTGCTTATGTAAGACACAGGAGAGTTCAAAGGGATGGTAATTTTCCGTTTCGATTTAAACAAAATGGCCGCAATTTTTCACTTGTTAACACGATTAAAGTTTTTTTTTTAATAATTCAGTAATATTCAGGTAATTTCGCCTACATAATTTTGAAGCTAACATTGTAATTTGTTAGAATTGACAAAAAAAATCAGTAGAAACTATTGTTTTTTTTTTATATCTGAAAACTCCATTTATCGACTAAAAATTTTCGTTCTGATAGTGTAGAAGCACTAAATTTTGCAATATATTTACAAATATTTAAAATAAATAAATAAATAAATGAAACAAGTAGGCCATCGAGCGTTGCCTGGTCGCAAGAAATACGCTTAAATATGATATTTTAGTTCATGCGGATTTTCTTTGAGGACTTCAAGTATAATGTAAGTGTTAAGTTTGCTTATTAACAGCTGACTGTGACATTTTATTGTTGGCGCCTCCACCTTCTTTAAAGAGTAGAAGGTGCATGAGATGATGGGCTCATGAAAAAAGAGCGAGGTATGACCCAATAAAGGCGGAATTTTTGAGCCCCCACAACAAATAATAACAATATAAAAACTTGTAAAATAACATTGATTCATCGTAATTTTTGCTGTATTCTCAAGAAAGTTTATAAAAAAATCTCATTCTTTTTTTTTTTTTTTTTTTTTTACTCTCCGTAAAACTGGTAAATTTTCAAAAAATTCCTCCAAAAGCTAAAAACGGAAGAAATAGAACTCAATATTATTTCTACATAAACAACGGAAACAACGAGTCTTAAAAATTAAATAAATTTCGTTAATTTTTTTACAGACTTAAAAAAAATCTGAATTATATATAAACTTAAATAAAATAATATACAATAAATTATCGAATTTTACCCCGCCCCCAACGCGATTTTATCAGGTTATTTTTATTAAACTATACTGAAATGAAATATATTTACTGGTGGGTTACAACTGATGCCGATTTATACGATTTCTTTTTTTAAAGATGTTAAAAAATATATTAAAATTATTCAAGTTTTACGAAACGAAAAAATAATCCTTTATTATTTAAATTTTTAAATTTTCCTCTGTGAAATTTCAAAATAATTTGTTTTCGATGATTGAGTCCGTGAAAAAGAAAAACTGGAAGATCGCCTCTTAAAACTTATGTTGAATAAATAGACAATTTTACTATTAATAATTAAAAAAAAAATTAAATCGATTTTTTCGGCAATGAGCATGTAATAAAAAATATTTAGAAATCGAACGTGAATAAATTTTTCTAAGGTAGACCAATTTGTTCATTATCGCATCTCACTAATAAGAATTGTGACGTAACATATATTACTTCTTTCTCTATAGAACAAAAATATCATTTTGAAACCAAGTAACTGAAATAATTATGAGTTCAGCGTTAATTAAATTTATTTGTGTACGAGTGATTTTATAATCTGTTAATATTAAATAAAAAACGTGACTTTTAGTTTATAATTCCATACAAAAATTTTGAATTGAAAATAAGTTTTCGACAAAATTACTTTAAGGATTAAGTTAAAATTTAAATAATACTTAGTTTTAGGAATTAAAAATTAATATTTTCTAGAATAAAAAGGAATTTTATAGAAATAATTTAAAAATGATTTTTTTTTTCGATTTACAAATTACGATATTAAAAATTAATAAATTGTTATCCACAAGGCCATTTTGTCACAATTACAGATTCGGATTCTTTATAAACCTCTAAATATTTTAGTATAAAATTGTTATTTTGTTCCAATTACAGCGCGCAAAAAAAAAAAAAAAAAAAAAAAAAAAAAAAAAAACATCTATGGTATGCAGATATTCTCTCAAATGTAAAATGCCCTTGTGGAGGATGATCTAAGTATTTTAGTTTTACTGAGATTTTAAAATCAATAAATATTTATTATTTCATCATGAATACAATAAACAGTGAAAGATTTTGTTTTAAAGAAAATCAGATTTAAAAAAAAAAATAATTAAACGAATCGTTTTTAGCATCAGAAAATAAGCACAAATTTTTCTGATACGAATTCCAATACACGAAAAAGTTCCGATTTTTCCGATACCGATTAATCGTCCCAACATTAGTTAATTACAATTACAACAGAAATACATGCAGAGCTAAATAAAAGATGGGTGACTTAGTTAGTTACGTATTTACGAATTTGATCGATGTCTCCGTTCAGTCTCGAAAGACAAAGGATATCCCCTGTAGAGGCAGCTGGGCGTGTAAGTTTGAAACAAGGGTTGTGCAATCCCTAACCACACTTTCTCCTTAATCGGCACTGTTTGAGTCCAGTGGCAAGAAGACGTCCAGGATGATTGGAAACAATGCCGAGATAAGCGGAGATCACCATTTGGAACTGACCAGGTTCCACGTTGCTTAACTTCGGTGATCCAGCGGGAACCGGTGTGCCAAGGTGATTATGCCGTACTTGCAAATTACAGCTAATTAAAACAAATAAAATAAAGTTTGGTAGTTGAGCATAACATGTTAGCTTAACTTTCAAACACGTCGTTAGGTGTTCGCATCAATTGAGTTATGGAAGTACAAAATGGAAATAATACTTCCGCTTTTCTCCAAAACTGCTTACTTATTTTTTATTACTTATTTTTTTAATCGCATAATTCAAAAATAAAATAAAATAACTATGTTTATTTAAGTTAATATGTTATATATTTGGATAAACGGTTTAGATATTAAAATTATATTTATTTAAAGAAATATAAAACAAAAATTAATGTGTCGCATAATGTTCCAGTTTAAAAAAGCTTTTTTTAGAAAGTTTTTGTTTCATTTTTCTAGATATTTTCAAAATATATTTATTTATAGAAACGTGAAATGTTGTTTTGAATTCTAATAAGATTATTCGTACAATTGTTGAACTATTTTCTCTTACAAATTCACCATTTTGTGGCTGTTAAAACTGTTTTTTTATGTGATACGTCCATTGTTCTTTTTTTCACGTTTTTTTGTAAATAAATATATTTTAAAATATCTAAATAGTTTGTCAAAAATAAATAAATAAAAATAGAAAAAGAATTTAACATTACAAAACATTATTTAGCAACACATTCATTGTTTTTTTTTTTTCAAGTTTATTTAAATAAATATATTTTAACATATTTAAATAGTTTGCAAAAAACTTTACGATTTCAAAACAATACTTCTCAACACATTCATTTTTTGATGTTTCTGTAAATAACTATATTTTAAAATATAAATATATTACCACGGAATATCTTAATATTTTGCACAATTATATAAGTTAGCAGTTTTGAAGAAAAGCGGTAGTATTGTATCCATTTTGAGTTTCCATACATCAATTGTGCGATGCGAGCGCCTTCTAACGACGTGTTTGAAAGTTAAACTACTGTGTTATTCTCAAATACCTAAAGTTTTAATACAATACAATTCAAACCCAGCTTTAGTATATAATGATAGATACATACTAGATCATTTTGTGAGAGGGAGTACAAAGTTACTATTCCGAGACTATTAGATGAATAAGACACAGATGTTGCTGACAAATGGGTTATTTCATAATTGTTCCTTTTCCAATATGATATCCAAAATTGCCGACGAACATACCGTTCGAATAAGTCCACGGTCGATAGATACACTTTCTCCCTTAATTAAACTACGCATTTCTAATAAAATAATTTTAAAACAACACCAGAACAAACTTCTTTGTTTTTTGAAACCGCCTATCTTTGCATTTCGAATCGAAAACGGTGATCTTAAAGGGCGACTTGACTCTTTCTTATGTCTGCCATCTTGAACTCAAGATATTTGAATTTTGCAAACGAAATTCACGGATAATGAGGAAGACTTTAAAAAATAAAATAAAAGATAGAGGAAGGGAAATGTGGAATAATGGATGGAGATACGAATGTATGAGAAATTATTAAAACGGGGTGAAAACTTGAAACAAAAGACAAACGAATTTAAAAAAATATTCAAACATTATAACAAAATGGACGACGAAGGTCATCTGTAGTCTTTCAAAGAACGCCCAAGGCAACATATTTCCATATTTTTCTTTGATTTTCTTTAACTTGACGAATTGTTTCATGTCGACATAAAAGACCTTTGAATAATTGTTGACCAAATCGAATTCTCTATCATCTATGGAATAAAGGTAGCCATGTTTGAATTTGGTGCTATTGCAGTTAGATATGATACAGATATTTCTGACAAGACAAAGATGGCGTCGTCTGACTACATTTTGTACGGCGGGAAAAAGTATAATTCGGTGAATATAAAGAAAAGCGACGAAAATGAAGACATTTTAACGATTGCTATAGAACAAAAAACAAAATCACAAGAAAACTACAGAAACGTTCATTGTGAAGTTAGCATGTTTGATAGACGCGTATTTATTAAGTTGAAATAATTCAGCTAGTGAAAAGATATATAATGGCGCCTCATTTCTTATAGTTTTTTTTTTTTTTTTTTTTTTTTTTTTGTCGTGGTCAAGGCGGTTCCTCTAAAAGAAGGAAAACGAGCTCTCTTTGATGATAGGCTTAATCACCGGACTCTTATCAGTTCAAAATTAACGGAGCAGATAGGGCTTCTCGGCTGTGTGAAAGCAACATATCTGAAGGAAGGTAGACCAATCGTCTCATTCAATGTGTCATTGGAACCTCCCGTTCATCACTCAAAAAGTGAATTGCGTGCTGTGTAAGCTCAATTTCACCGTAAAGAAAGTCACTCATATCTACCTTTCAGTTTCCCAGTTTTTTCTGTGAATTCTGTCATGGATACACGAGAGCACAAAACCTGGAAAATCTCTTAAGACATCCACCATGAATTTGGTAATAAATTAGGACACCACACTTAAAAACTTGTGCCAGACTTAACTTAAGAATGTTTATACTCTACAATTTAATTACATTTGCCTTTTTTTTTTTTATTTTGCGGCATATCATTTATTTTCGGGTAATTTAATATTTCCCTTGCTGATAACCACGCGAAGATAAGAGTTAATGACTTATGGAGACGGTGTTTGTTGATACTATGTTCGAAAAGAACCCTGTGGTAGTCGTAGAGTAAGCAATCTTGTGGTAACGTGTTTCCCAGAAAGGAATAACCTTTTGATGTGGTAATAATGTTCTTTACAATTGTCGTAATAAGACGAGATCTTGCCGTGAAGAAGAAACCAGAGAGTAAAGCTCAGTCGAGCACTCTATGGAAAAAAAAAAGATTATAGAAAGAGTTTAAATCTAATAGAAGTTTCACATCAAGAACTCTACTTATTAGCACATTTGCAAAGAATATTTATATTCTGATTTCATTTTTAAACAGATTAACAAATCGTATTTTTAGTGAATGTATTTAGATGCGACTAGACATCTGAATGAGTTACTCTGTCTGTCGGCCCGTCTGTCACATGAAAGTTAGAAATACATTTCCATCGTTATTTCACACGTTTGAAATAGCATTTTTGTTTTGTCTGTCACGGTTAATTTTGAAATAGCATTTTCGTTGGTTTGTCACGCTTAGGTTTGAAATAACATTCTCCTTGGTTTGTTACGCTTAAGTTTGAAATAGCATTTTTGTTCGTCTGTCGTGCTTAAGTTTGAAGAATGGACGTATCTAACCGGTCTTGTTCTGGAGCAAAAGAGTCTGATTGTTGTTCAACTCTGACCAGTCCGAAATTCTGTTTTGTAATCTTATTCTTAGAATGTAATTAAGTATTTTAATTACACCGGAGAAAGGAATTTCTAATTCTAGATCTTTATTCATAAGTAGAATTGGTAACTTAAAATTGGACATTTCTCTTGGAGAACATGACACGAGCGGTTCTTTAACACAAAGACAAAATATGCAGAACCATTCTTAAAATACTCCCATGTCAAAGAATAAGAATTAAAAAAAAAAAAAACGACAAAAATTAAAGATATGCGAAAATAGATTTTTTTTCACACAAAACAAAACAAAAAATTGATGAAATAATAATTTAAATAAAAACGAAATAAATTCTTCAATTGCAAGTACATTTCATTTGCAAGTCTTCAAAAAACATCTTAATTTAATTTAATTTCTTAATTTTCACTTCATTCGCGATTTTACATCATTTTGCCGATTTAATTTTTAAATATCATTTTTAATTATTTTAATAACATTTCAGAATTCTTCAGATTAGGATTTATTATTTCGCTTATTCGGACTACTATTCTCATCTTGGGTGTCATTCTCATAACTAGGGCTAGGACAACAATATATTCTTTTCATTGTTTTGACTCTCGAGTGTGTATCCGTTAATATCTAATATGCTTTTCTTATAGAATGATGGCGTTCTCAGTTGATCAACTGTGTCGGGTATATACTCGAGAGTCAAAACAATGAAAAGAATATGCTGCTGTCATAGCTCTACTCATAACGTTTCAGTCGATGTAACCTCCGATCTTCTTCAGGTACAGCTTTTCGAACTCGGGAATCTTTATGTCGAACTCAGTAGTAAACCAATGGCATAACAGATAAAAGTGTTAAATTACAATCATTTCTTAGCGACAGTCTACTGGAGGTTGAAGGTTCAATCCTCACTACATGCGGTACTAAGAATTACTTTTTTAATGCTTTTGCCTGGTCACGACTGATGAAATTTTATCCGGCAATGGCTGTAATGTTACGATCGGATTAAATATATAGTTGGGCGATGAAGAAATGAGGGGGAAAAAATGACGAACTTTAAGCACGTACGAAGATTTTTGTGGAGTGTCTATTGTTGCAATATTTTTTCTATAATAAAAAAAAAATATGATTAAAACAAATGTAATGTCTACTTAGAGACACAGACGATACGAACTGACCAATCAAATGGAGCCAGGTTTTCCTTGCAACCAATAAGAAATCAGAATTGCTCCATAAAGATATTGAACCTTTTAACATTCCCGCGCATAATTTTTTCGCGAGAAAGACTTTTTGCTCTTTGCCTGCAAAATTTTAAAAAATCCGAGACTTACACTGAATAGTTATCCATCGAAAACTCTTCATCTTCAGGACTTGTACAGAATAGCTACCCACCAGAAACTCTTCTAAAATTAAACCCGACTTTCAATTCAATTACTTTTATCATATTTGTTTATGAAAGTCATAAACAAGTGCTTGTAAATAAGACACAATTCAAATTAAAAATGGCGGCCATTTTGCATTATTCATGAAGTGTGAGCATACATATTTAAAGGAAACAGAATATCTGAAAATGTATTTTTTAATAATAATTAAACGATTAAAAATGAAAATAAATATTAATTAAAAAGTCGAAATTATTGCATGTAGCGTAAGAACAAAATAACAATAGTAGTAGCAATAACTAGCGGGACCTGTGGAAATTCCACAGGGAACTCATTCATATGTAATGTATTAATCTTGGCATTCTGTAGATGTTCAGTGTAAAGTAAGATGCTCTGATATTATTATAGCTTTTTGTTAAAACTGCAAAAGTACTTATTTAAGCTAGCACGAACGCCCGGCAAAGCCCGGTCGTAAAGAACGCTTCAATATGATATTTTAATTCTTGCAGATTTCATATATATTATTATAGAGTTAATGTTCTATCGATTTTTGTATATTATAAAGTTGCGATTTCAAAAATAGATATATATATATATATATATATATATATATATATATATATATATATATATATATATATATATATATATATATCCATATGACATGAAGAATTCTTCGTAAAATTATTTATGACAAGAAATGGAAGTACATCACAATTAAACGACCTGAGTGTAGGCAGGACACAGAAAATAACACAAAAGCTATCGTATTAATATAGATGATGATGATGATGATGATGATGATGATGATGATGATGACGACGCCGACGGTTGAGAGGATACAAAGAATTACAATAATGAAAACGGTTGAAATATTAATGAAAACCTTGTAATATGGAGAACAACCCGTATGAGCTATATGCACAAGCTAGACATGATGATTGCAACGTCTTGTCAGACGAGTGCCACTCCCTCAGACACTTAACGTCCATGAGCCCAAAAGTGACTTCCATCGCCACAGGACCATTTTAATAGACAAATGCCCGAGGGAGTATCTATACACAGATGATGTTACAGAGTCTTAGCTTTGTATGACAGCTAAGTCTCTCTCTCGGTTCAAAATGTTGAGATCCAGCAACAAGCAAGAGCAAGATAGTCAGCAACAAGTTAAACTGCAGACCAGCTTAATGTGGGTACTGGTCTCCTGCTTTATGGTTTTTTAAATCAGAGATTTGGTTCTCCTAGAAAGGCTGCCTTCACCGCAGCTTACGGGAGCCCTCTCCACCCCAACTCACACACAAAGACACATGGTGTTAGTTGGCCGTCGACCCCGAAAAAAAATTAATTAATCAAATAATTATAATAATAATAATAATTATAATTATAATAATAATTATAATTATTATTATAATAATATTAATAATAATAATAATTATAATAAGAAGAAGAATTATAACAATAATAATAATTATAATAATTATAATAATTATGATTATAATAATAATAATCATAATTATAATAATAAAAATAATAATTATAATTATAATAATACTGATAATAATAATGATAATAATAATAATATTAATAATAATAATAATTCTGATTTCGTTTATGAATGTCTCTCTGGAAAGGGATGGGATTCATTTCCAGAGGATTTCCCTTAATCCCGGCTTCAAACCATGAGTTTCAAAGATCAAGGATTTTCCTAAGGATGTTGGTGGTACCTATAATTGCAGAGGTTTGAAGGCTGCCTAAAACATTGGGGATTTGTAGTTTTTTCATTTCTCCTTCCAGACGACTTGATACTACTCCTAGTGTACCAACTACGACCTGGATTATTTGTGTTTTAACCCCGTGTATACGCCTTATCTCCAAGGCTAATGGAGCATAATTGCTCCACTTCTCGTTCTCCTTCTCTTTCATATTCCTGTCCCAGGGTACTGAGAAGTCTACAATATGCCAGTTTTTTGAGACCTTGCCAATGACGACCAAATCCGGATGATTATGTTCCAATTGCTTGGTCGTTATGACACTTTTGTCCCACCATACTTCTACCTTGCCATCCTCACTTTTTCTCACTTCATCAGGCACCTCCTCAAACCATTTTCCAGCACACTTTACCCCAACCTTCTTACACACCTCTCAATATATCCAGAGTCCCATGCGATCGTGTCTTTTGCGGTACTCTCTCTGGGCCAGTCCACTACACCCTGTTGCAAGGTGTGTAATTGACTCTGAGGTGTTACCACAAATCCGGCATTCTGCAGCAACTTCCTCTCCTAGAACCACTTTTTTGAACAGTCGTGTTCCCAATGCCAGCTCTTGTGCTGCACAAACAAAAGCTTCAGTACTCTTAGCCAGATACCCAGCTCTAAGCCATTGCCATGATCTTTCATCAGCCACTTCTGCTATATCCTGGAAGAACCTTCCATGCATTTTCTTCCTAGCCAGTTCCTCTGCCCTTTCTCTATCCATACGTTTCACATAATCAGCCTTGGTCTCACATACCTCCACTTCATTGGCCACAACCTTAAGCATCCATTCCTCACTTCTAACCACATGCTCCTTCAACGACATCTCCTCGGTTCTAACACAATCTTTTACACTTTTCAATCCTCTCCCACCATCTTTCCTCTTTTGATACAGCCTACGCTACTTCGAATGTGAAATATACCAAACATTGCTAAAACTTTTCTTGTTTCGATATCCATGGCATGCAAATCCTTGTCAGACCATTCGAAAATTCTTGCACTGGATCTCAAAACACTGACTGCTTTCATTAGATTTCCTCCATACAGTTTCGACTTTGCAATTAGTTTCACTCTTCTAAGATACTCCTTCCTGACTTTCTCCTTCATTTCTCTGTTCATGATGCCTAGACCCTCCAACACTCCCAAATACTTATATCCTGTATCTTCTATTTCTTTCATGATTTCTCCATTTGGCAGCACTATTCCATTCGAATGAAACTTTACTCCTCTTTTCATCACCAGCACCGCACATTTACTAATCTCAAACTCAATCCCAATGTCTTCTGAGTATGTTCCCACAAGTTCTACCAGTCTCTCCATTTCCTTTTCATTTCTACCAGATATTTTCAAATCATCCATAAACAGTAGATGGTTGAGGCGTCTGTCACCAGATCCAAAGCTATACCCCAGTTTTTTTCTCTTCAAGAGGATGCTCAGTGGCATCATTATCATTACAAAAAGAAGTGGCGATAACGAATCTCCTTGAAATATCCCACGTTTAATGCCAACCTGCCCCATCTCCTCTCTGTTTGCTGTCAGCACCGTTTTCCATTGAGCCATACTTGTCTCCAAAAGCCCTACCACATTCTCAGCAACCGTCATCATCAATATTGTTTCACGTATCCATGAATGAGGAACCACGTCATAAGCCTTTCTGAAATCGATCCATGCTACGCTCAGATTCCTCTTCTTCTTCTTCTTCGCATCCTGCATTATTGCTTTATCAATTAGTAGTTGCTCTTTAGTACCTCTCGAGCCTTTCCGGTACCCCTTTTGTTCGTCAGGAAAAAACACCATTACTCTCTAGATGTTCATAAATTTTCTCCGCAAATATTCCAATCAACAATTTCCACATCAATGGCAGACATGTAATTGGTCTATAATTATTGGCATCTGTTCCTTTTTCAGGATCTTTCCTAATCAGTGTTGTTCTTCCCTTCACAAGCCAATTAGGGACATCTCCCGACTCCACAACCCTTTGCAGAGCAGCAGCTATAGGTGGATAAAGGCATGGAAACTGTTTAAAACAGAAGCCCATCACTCCATCTGGATCAGGTGCCTTCCAGTTTGTCATCCTTCGTATGCCAGCCTTAACGTCATCAATGGTTATCTCAATATTCTTCATCTGCTGCATTTCTGATAGCCTTTCTCCGACCTTTCCCAATCAGCTACCCTTCTCATTATATCGCCCTTCGACGGACCAAATCCCACTCCAGAACTTCCTTGCATCTTTTGCATTTGGAGTGTTGTTATTTCCCGCCTGTTTACTACCATTTAATTCTTTATACAGCTGAGACTGATTGTTCCAGAAAAGGTTGTTCTGCCGAAATGCAACACTTTTTCCAACAAGTTCCTAATTTTCATACCATCAGTGTGGACCCTCCCTTTCAAGATTGTTAGAACGTTCATCGTTCCATTTTCCAGCAATCTATACCTCCTTTCAAGCTCGTCCTTGGCTTTCTGTCCTAGTTTAACTCCTTTTCTTATTTCTTCGATTCTCCCAATGTCTTTCTGCCACCGTTTAATACTTTCTTCAAGCCTCCTTTGCCAGTGTGGCCTTCTATCCTCCATTTGTCCCTTTTTCTTCTGTAATAAGCCAAGACGATTCGCAATAACGTATGATGCTGCATACAGAAGCCTGTTAAGTTCCGTAATCGATATGTTCTTTCTTATGATGTTGTGAATTACTCCTTGAATTATTTTTACCTCGTTTTTCACCTTCCATCTATCACTACTCTTCATACTTGGAATCGCTATGATATCATCTCTATGAAGAATCTCTCTTAACTTCTGAAGTACTTCTTTTTCTACAGAAGTCAAAGTTCGAACTTCATCACCACTTCTCCATACATCTGCTCCTTTCACTGGCTCCATTGTCTCAGAGTCAATGATCTCATCTGCCTTAGATCCTTCAAACTCTTTCTCATTACTTCCCCTAACCATAGGATTCCATACCTCCTCAGTTGCCCGCCTCCCATCATTGCTTACATTTCCCTTCTGCACTTCCACTTTCTCAGTTCTTTCATCAGAGCTAGTTTCATCAATTTTACTTTCGTTATTCATTTCATTCCTAACCATCCATTCAATCTCTTCTCTTGCAATCACTGAAAGTAGGTTGTTATTTTTAATTTGTTTTAACTCGCGACACGTCTAGCTCCTCCTCCTCCTCCTCCTCCTCTTGAAGCCCATTCTTCCTTCACTTTTCGGATACATCCACCAGATTTGGTACTTCCACTTCTTGCAAAGCATTCCCACAGAACTCTTCTTTCCTCATCCGTCCACGTTTTTTTTTTACATTTCCTGTTCAACGCCCTTCGTGTCTTGGGACCCTCTCTGGCAATTCTTACTCCCCTATATCCAGCCACATCCTCAGAATTTCGAACAGTTGTATGATGACGACAGAACCCACCCTGTTGACCAGTGGGACGCCTACCTGACGTGAGACCATCACAAGATGTTCTAGCCTCATTCACGTCGTTATTTTCAATATTTTGATTTGACATTCTCCCATAAATGGGGTCAGTGGATATATAGGTTACACCACCACCGATAGTTTTATCGAGACATTATCTCTAGGAGGGTTCCCCCACCAAGGTTAAAGATCCCCTCCCGACCTTTTTCCTCCATCACCAGCACTATTCCCATTACCACC
>NC_136510.1:104249446-104341946 GCF_053919585.1 Euprymna scolopes | reverse complement strand
AAAATTCAGCGAACGTTTTGAAATTGCTAATGCTGACAAAGCAAAATGGACGAATTGAAAGTAGCGTTGGAACATTTGACCAAGTTGCATATCGATGCTGCAAAGCTTCAGTCACAAGCCGAAAAACACTGGACTGAACGTCAAATACGATTCGAGGAACAGCAAAAGGAATTGCAAAAACAGTTAGCAGAATGTCGAATACGAACCGAGGAACAGCAAGTAGAAGTTCAAAAACGGTTAGCCGAACGTCAATTACGAACAGAGGAATTGCTTACAGAAATGGTTAAGAATAATGCGAACGCGGAAAGCAATTCAGTTTTTTTCTCAGAATACAATATGGACCACGATAGACAATTTTAATTACGAGGAAGAGGAAAAATCATTCGCAGCGTATTTTCGGTGTTATGAAGATTTTTTTTAAATATTGACTGCAGCAACTGGTCTGATCAAAAGAAAACCAGACTTCTACTATGAAAATTGGAAACGGCTGAGCATGATAAATTCGTGGATTACATCTTGCCTTGGAAAACAGCAGATTTATCATTCAATTAGACGGTAAATTTGTTAACAGAACTTTTTCTCGCCGACAACGTCTCTTTTCCATAACGCGTTGGAGATGTTTGAATGTGGTAAAAGACGATAATGACGATTTTGCAACCTACGCAGCTGTAGTGAACAAACACTGTGATGACTTTAAGTTGTCTGAACTAACAGCAGACAATTTTAAATGTTTTGTGTTTGCGCAAGGGTTAACCTCGGGAAAAGATGCGGAAATCAGGCACAGAGTCCTTACAAAATTAGAAAATGAACCGAACTTAACACCTCAAAAATTGACTGAGGATTGTCAAAAAGTAGAAATTATAAAAAAGGATGCAAGAAATATCGAAGCGGGCATCGCGAATATAAAAAAAATAACTACGAAAACCCCGTCGAAATGGCAAACAGACACTAACCACCGAAAGTCAGAAAAACTAAAAGCACCGAGCCTTTGTTTCAGATGTGGTGGAATACATTAGGTAAGGGATTGCCCATTTTTAACAAAAAGATGCCATTCATGTAATAAGATCGGTCATAAAAACTTTCATAGGAAAACTTAGAATAGAAGCCGTGTACGTCAAACTAGAACTAAGGACGTCGTAGATGAAAATCTACGCAAATATGTAACGGTTAACATTTTCGGCAAGGCTATTAAATTCCAATTAAACAGTGGATCGGATCTTTCAATAATAAATCTCAAAACGTGGAAAATATCACGAAAGCCGACTATGTTAAAAACTAACGGAACGGCGACGGTCGTTAATGGTACAAAAATTCATTTTGAGGGTGAATTAATTACAAACATCACTTTACGGGGGAAACAAAAATATGTATGTGCTAAAAGATAGTGAGAACCTGTTCGGTTCTGACAACATGGAGGAGTTTCGTCTTTGGGATCTTCCTATATCCACATTCTGCAAGAAAATAGATACCCGCCCAGCAGAAAAGGAGAAACTTATAACTTGTTTTAAAAAAGAATTCTCATGGAAGCATCCAGGAATAAACAGAATGAAAAGCCTATGGGCATGGGGCATCCAGGAATAAACAGAATGAAAAGCCCAATGAAAAGTTTTGTTTATTGGCGAGCTATGGATCAAGATATTACCGACATAATGAACAGATGCAAAGGCTGTGCTTTGGCTGCAAAAGCACCACCGATAACATATAAACCTTGGCCTAAGGCTGAACAACCATGGTCGAGGATCAACATCGATTATGCGGGACCTGTGGAGGATTTTTACTACCTGATAGTAGTTGACTCTTACTCTAAATGGCCAAAGGTACTAAGATGCAAAAAACCGACCACGGCAACAACGACACATTTTTTTTATTGGAATTGTTTGCTCGGTTTAGGGTTGTAGACTGTTTGGTTAGCGACAACGCTACACAGTTCACCTCGACAGAGTTCAGAGAATTCTGCGAGACGTATCAAGTCAAGCATATTACGACACCCCAGTACCACGCCAGAAGCAACGGCCAGGCCGAACGCTTCGTCGATACGCTTAAAAGGGCATTAAAAAAGGTGCTCGGTATACCGACAGAAAAGGTCCTTCAGCAATTTTTGCAGGTTTACAGAATCACGAGAAATCAAAACAAACCAGATGCGGGATCCCCAGCAGAAATCATGTTTGGACGGAAAATAAAATCTGTATTCGATAAACTGCTACCCAAACACATAGTACACAACAGAACCTCTACAATGCCAACGAAACGGTTTAACAACGGAGATAACGTGTATTTTAGACATTTTAGAAATAACGTTTGGGGGGGGGAGGGAACAGGGCACGATCTTACGAAGAATCGGCCATGTTACATACATCATTTAGGGCTCAAAGTTCCAACATAAGAGGCACCTGAACCAAATCAGGAAACGCTTCTACGAGGATCAAGAAGAACCACCGCAGGGCGGCAGTGAGACGATTGAAAATGTGCATGACTGTTTTGACGTAGACCCTCCAAAAGGGATTTCAGAACCGAGACGCTCCGGCAGAAAGAGGAAGCGCACAGCCCCCTCGGTGGTCTGCCCCAAAAGGAAGAAATACTGATTTTAACAACCATGGAAATCAGCTTGGGAGGGGGGTGTTGTTGTGGGGGAATCACCCTCCAAATGGACTGTTCTATCCATTATATAAACTATAGACATTTTGATCCCAGATGTGGATTAAACACCAGAGCGACCCTCACCTGCTCGTTGACGTTTACTATTCTTTTCAGTTGTAACCTTTTTACGTTGTTGTTCCAGTAATACATTGTTTAAACTCTATTCCGTTGTTCTGTTTTCTTTGTGGCTTATTGCAAGCCATAACAATAACATACCGCATAATCACTTTGACAAATCGGTTCTCGTCAGATCACCGAAGTTAAGCAATTATGAATCTGGCCAGTACCAGATGGGTGGCCAGTTGGGAATGCTAGGCGCTGCATGTACTGCACCGGGATGCAGAAATTTCCACGTTATTATTTGAGTGCGCGTTTAATCAACTGAGAGAGATGCACCCTTAGTCGTCGTTAAAACATATATTTAGGAGAAGGAAAACTCTGATGCAAAAACTTGATGCCTACTGTCTGCTCTGTCCTGTGTCAGTCATTGAACCGACTGAGATCAGCAGTTGTACGAAAAACTGTGGTTGGTTTTGAACAAAGCTTTCACCGCTAAAAATAAATAATCTGTGTTGATTTCCTAATAGCTTACTTGTTGTGGCGAACCTCATACGAGCATCCATACAAGCGCAAATTGCCGTTTGATCGCAGATATGATATCAACATCACTTACCGCCATCTTCGCTAGAGGTGCCTTCAATAAGTTTCCAGATTTTTTCGTGCATGCAGTTAAAATTATCGTAGATATTTGAAAATCCAATATGCTTTTGCTATACATCTTATGCGATGACCAATTTTATGATTTCAGATTTAAATCCACACCTACAGCAGCAATTGGAATACACACTATTAAAGCCTGATTGTCACATCTGGTTAATTTAAAAGATACAGTTTGGACGTGATGCTACTTTAGAAGACCAATATGCAGCAAAATTTTGTTTGATATCGGTGTGGGAACTGTACACACAATTATTCACGATGAACTGAAGATGCGGAAGATTAGTGCGAAGTTCATCCCAAGGGTGCTAAGAGAAGATCAGAAAGACGTTGTTATGACCAAGATGGGCATCAAGGCAGTTCCTCATCCCCCCCTCTATAGTCAAGACTTTGCTCACTGTGACTTTTGGTTATTCCCTAAGTTCAAGGAAAACCTTGGAGGCTGTCGTTATCAAACAATTGAGGGGATGAAAGAGGGTGTGGCGAGGGTCAATGGCATGCTCGCACAGGACTTCCATTGGACTTCTAGAAGTTGTTAGAACGGTACAACAAGTGCACTGCAGCCGGAGAAGATTACTTCGAAGAGGACTAGAATTTCATGTGTGTACTATCAATAGAAGTTTCCATACGAAAAAAAGTCTGGAAACTTATTTAAGGCACCTCGTATGTGCGGTTGTTATCTTTCTAGATATTTTTGACTGTTCATTATGACTACGGTTTTGTGGCATATTTGTTGAACCTTACCCTGGGGGGGGTGTAGTTTGCATTTCAAGGCAAACATTTCAGAAGTAACATGCACAGATCCAGTAAAGTTTGTCTGTTTGTTTGTTGCTTTTGTTTGTTTTGTTCACTTCCGATATATATGATGTACCGAATGGCTTCTGATCCATCATTAACCTTAAGTACCTAATCATAACAACGAGTAAGGTTTACGTTAACTAGTAGATCACCTATTAGAAGAGCATCGTTTTTTTTTGTTTGTTTTTTTATCTCGTTCCTTTCATTTCCTTTTTATTTATTTCGTCATATCCGTCTGTTTTTTTTATTGTTTCTGTTGTTTCTTTTTTTTTCCTTCTTTAGCAATTTCATTCATTTTTCATGTTTTTGTTCTTTTTCTTCTTCGCCATTTCTTATTTAGCTCTGTGCTTTCTTTAACTTTCGTTTTTTTTCCTTCTTTTTCTCATTTTTTTTCCTTGTTTTTGTAATTTATTTGTATTTTATTATTATTGTTTTCATTATTTGGATTTTGTCTTTATTCACATTTTTTTTCTTTTCGACTTTTTTACGTCTTACATTCTTCGTTTAGTAATGATTTTCTTTCTTGGTTTTATGCATGTTTTATTGTTTGTTTTTTCATTTTTTGTTTGTACGCATTTTTTTTTTTTTTATTTTGTGCGTTTTTTCTTTTATTTCTGTTTTTTACACCCTTTTTTTCTTTTTTTCCTAATTTTTACGAGTTTTTTTTTTGTCCGCGTTTTTTCTTTTATTTCTTGATATTACGCATTTTTTCTTGTTTTTACGCGATTTTCTTTTTCTTTTCTTGTTTTTACGCGATTTTCTTTTTCTTTTCTTGCTTTTATGCGATTTTCTTTTTCTTTTCTTGTTTTTACGCGATTTTCTTTTTCTTTTATTGCTTTTACGCGATTTTCTTTTTCTTTTCTTGTTTTCACGCGATTTTCTTTTTCTTTTCTTGCTTTTATGCGATTTTCTTTTTCTTTTCTTGTTTTTACGCAATTTTCTTTTTCTTTTATTGCTTTTACGCGATTTTCTTTTTCTTTTATTGCTTTTACGCGATTTTCTTTTTCTTTTCTTGTTTTCACGCGATTTTCTTTTTCTTTTCTTGTTTTTACGCAATTTTCTTTTTCTTTTCTTGCTTTTACGCGTTTTTTCTTTTTCTTTTCTTGCTTTTACGCAATTTTCTTTTTCTTTTATTGCTTTTACGCAATTTTCTTTTTCTTTTCTTGCTTTTACGCAATTTTCTTTTTCTTTTCTTGCTTTTACGCGATTTTCTTTTTCTTTTCTTGCTTTTACGCCTTTTTTTCTTTTATTTATTTTTTTATTGTTTTTGCGCGTTTTTTCTTTTTTTTCAGCTCTTTTCTTTCTTGTTTTACGTGTTTTTTCCTTTCTTTTTTGGTTTTTACACGTTTTTTCCTTTCTTTTTTTTATAAGTTCTTCTCTTTTATAAAACTTCTTTTTCTTTTTACGCGTGTTTTTTTTTTTTTTTTTTTTTGCGCTTTATTTTCTTCCTTTCTTTCAACGATGCATTTTACAAACATCTGTTCGATGTATGACATCAAGACCTGTCCAGGAAAAGGAAATAACAAACAGGGGGCGGAGGATGAGGCAGCGAACGTGTACAGGTGAAAAACGACCATAGACACCCAGCGGAGGATCAGTGTTGTGTGAAATATTAGAAGGTTGCAGGTGGGGAGGACCGAAAAAAAGGGGGAAGGGTAAGAGTATACGATTAATAGGTAAATCTTCACCAGAAGAATCAAACGTGATTTTTTTTTCAAGAGAAAATTTATATCAACAAAACATCCTGAAACTTAAAATTTCAACTAAAAAATGGAAAACAAAAAAAAAAATGACTGTTTTAAAGATGTGTTCATTCAAACTGCGCGTTTCACACTGAAAATGCAATTTTAAACTAAGCATAACAAATAACACCCTATATGAGAGCCCATCTTTCAAACTTATTAGCCAGTTTGTTACTTTGTTAAATAAGGACACAGCCAGCACTGGTTGTTTAGGAAATTCCCACGACAAATAACACTTTACCTGAGAGCACATCTCCAAATTCCTCGGCTAAACATTCACAAGTAACATACACTGGAACTTTGAGGACATTTCCAAGGCTGCTGCAAAGAACGTGGGCTTCCTTTACTATGCTGGAAAATTACGCCATGTCTGGAATACTGTTGCTACATTTGGATTGGTGCATCCACCATTAATCTCTCACTCTAATACAGGATCCAAAAATAACTCTCAAATCTAAAAGGTCCTGCATTGTCGGCCAAGCTCAACCCCCTATCGCCGCAAAGGTACTTTAATGAAATGAGCTCTGGCGAACTCATAAAACTTATTCCTTCTTGACGTACACATTCCTGACTAACCCGACAAGCAGCAAAATCCCACCCTATCACTGTTAAGATCCACAGATATTGGGAAGCCTTCTACTCTAATAGTTTCTTCCCTCGGACTGCTAGACATTGGAATTCCTTCCCTGCTTCCTAGATTTTACTAACATACAGAAATTTCAATGTCATATAAACAGACGCATCGCTGCTTAACTCCCCACAATCCCTTGTTAGACACAAATCCAGATAGTAAACATTTAAGTTCTATGTCTATCTATATAAAAGCCAAGTACATTCAAGGATGGAATACTGTTGCCATATCTGGGCAGGAGCTGCTAAAAAACAGCCTATCCTGCCTTGACAGAGTACAAAATAGACTTCGTGGCTTAGTGGGGGATGCCCTTTTCTCTACCCTGCAACCCCTCTCTCACAGAAGAGACGTTGCGAGCCTATCCTTGTTTTATCGTTATTTTCATGGCAGGTGCTCGTCTGAACTCCAATCTCTGGTCCCCCCTCGCCAATCTTTCACGAAAAACACCCGTCTAGCTGAATCCACTGTGAAAAATTTCCCCCACTCTATATCTGTGCCTGCTTCCCTCCGGACTACAACTTGGATGTCTTCAAGTCCAATGTTAACAAATTCCTAATGAACCGCCCCCTTAAGTAAACACTTCATCAAATCTCCACACTAACGTAATGTACTTGCAATAACCCTTATCCCTGAGTGGCTTCCGGGCCTTGATAAGTGGTGATCACTGTGTAAAAAAAAAATGTGGCAATATGCCGTTTTGGGGCGATAAAGAGTAAAAAAATGTGTGACTGTTGGACATATGTTCTTATAAAGAGACTTAGGCGTATCTAAACTAAGGTACGTCCATTCAAACTGCGAATCCAGTGTTGAAAACTTTAATTCAAATTTAAGCATGACCGACAGATGGACGAAACAAAAAAATTTGGAGTAATTTATCAAAATCGCAATCAGAGACATACATATTGGCAATGCTGGAAATTGAATGTCAAAAACAATGTTATCATAGCGAAATAAATATTTACAGATAGAATTATGTATAAAAATGTTTTAATAGAAAAGAATGTTAGAACATAAACAATAATTTAAAAATAATTTTATTATACCATATTTCTTCAAACTGAAGCATAATTATCAAAGATAGATATGAAAAGTCTTTATTAAAGTTCGTGCCTATTTCCATTCTATGGAGGTCAGGCGCCAACGCGAACCCCACAATTTTATTATACCATCCCTATTTAAGTTAAAACATACTTATCAAAGTATTATTATGTACATCTATATCAAAAACACTTGTAAACGTTTTTTTTTTTTTAATTTTTCATTTCCATACTTAGTGGATCAGGCGCGTACGCAGACCCCACAATTTTAATGAATCATCATTATGCCAGATCAAGCAAACCTATTCCTGTGTCTCGATACATCTTCTATCATTATATGTGATCAGTTTTCTATAATAGTCAACCATATAGGAGCCTATTCGTGACCAGACACGCACACACAGACGTTCAGGTTTATATTATAGAATATATATATATATATATATATATATATATATATATATATATATATATATATATATATATATATATACTAGCAGGGGTGCCCGGCGTTGCTCGGGTGTTTGGAGGTGTATGCTGTGCAAAAAAGGCAAAAAAACAAAAAAAATGGTTAATTTTTTTAAACTTTGACCCCTATTATGACCCCTTAAAATTTATTGTTTCGGGCTCAAATCACTTTATTAAGTTAGATCCATGTTCAAGGAACCTATATCTAAAATTTCAAGTGTCTAGACCCAAAATTGTCGGAGGAGTTTGGTAGAGTTCGTAAAGGTCAAATCGTTGAACTTTGACCCCTTAACAGCCAAATTTCTGGCTGAGACCCGTCACATCGATTTTCCCAAATCTCAGTACCCGGTATTTCAAATTTCGAGTCTATAGACTAAAAATTGACAGAGTTATTGCGTAGGGAAATGTACACAGACACACAGACACACAGACAGACAGACAGACAGACAGACAGACACGTTCACTTTTATAGATATATATATATACACACACACACGTGTCACAGATTTCTATGCACACACAAACACACACACACACACACACACACACACACAAGGGATACATATGCATAATAGCGAGTGAAGATCAATGAGAGAGAAAAACAAAGCAAATACACGGAACTTGTCATAGGCCTGAAAATCGATGCAAGACCAATAATCGTAAGAGCACTAGGAACAATCCACCCACATATCTTTAAAAAATAACTCGAAAATGACTGAAAGAAATTAGAATTTAAAAAAAAGACTGAGACTTTACAGCGAACAGCTATGGTTAAAACAGTTACAATCTTTAAAAAAAAAATTTTTTTTAATCGAATACGGAAACCATCCCATATGAACTGTGGAAACTAATCGATCACAGGAAAGTTTTACAAGATGACGACGCTATGGAAAGAACGCCACAATATGAAACAAAGGGAACTGAAATTGTAAGAAATTTCACAAACTATCCCGTACGTAAAGTGATGACACCGACCTCGACTGACAAAACACAAAATGGTCGTGAAGGGTCAAGGAGTATGGAAGGTATCAGGGAGGGAGAGCACAAACCAGACCTCCACTAGAAGTGTGTGCGGAGATGCAACGTTGCAGTTACCAACAAACAAAGAAAAAAAAATCAGCATTTGTTTTGTTTTTTTTTTCTTTTGGAACAAAATATTTTATTACCGTTACTCTCCCGTCTTGACACCACTTAAAAGCTCTCTCGCTGCCACATGTTCATCTAGCCTGGTGGTTTTCCTTTCTTTCGACCGCATGCTACCTACAGCCGGCCCATTCTCGTCTTCAACCTTTCACATCCATTTTCTTCGATGTGCGCTTTTCTTCTGCTTACCACGTGATGAATTTTTTCTGTTTTCTTCTCGCGCTCACTTCCTAATTTGTATATGTGCTTTTTTTTTTAGGCATCACCACATTATCAAGGCCAAGAGGCCACTCAAGGATAAGGGTTAAAGAGTGTACAGTAGAAATTGGACAATATAGTAATCATTAGTAATGAAAATTTGGTAAATTTGATAACTTATATGGAACGGCTCATCAAGAACTTATTTACTTTAGACTTGAACACAACCATATTGTAGTCAGCCAGAAAGCAGGAAATCGGAAGACAATTCCACAGGCGTGCAGTTTTAAGAAAGAAGCTTTGTTCATGGAATCTACGTTTAGGTTTAGGCACAGATAAAGAGTGGGGGGAATTATTGATAGTGTTTACAGCTAGACGAGTGTTTCTTGTGAAAGTTTGGCGAGGGGGGACCATAGATTGAAGCTCAGTCGAACACTTTCCATGAAAATAACGATACATCAGAGACAAACTCGCAACATCTCTTCTGTGAGATAGAGGTTGCAAGGAGGAGAAAAGGACATCGCCTACGAGGCTACGAAGTCTATTTTGAACTCTATCAAGGCAGGACAAGTCCTTTCTAGCAGCTCCTGCCCAGATGTGGCAACAGTATTCCATCCTTGGACGTACCTGGCTCTTATATAGATAGAGAATAGCATCAGCAGTGAGATATCTACCGGATCGATAGAAAGATCCCACCATTTTTCCAGCGGCCTTGGCAACAGATTTGATGTACGTGTTCCATTTAAGATCAGGAGTAATGGTCAAGCCCAGAAGCTTGTCAAAACTTGAGACTTCCTGAAGACGAGAGCCATTCATTTCAATTGATGCCAAATGTGGATTAGAATGTTGATGATGTAAAGAGAGAAGCTTGGTTTTAGATGCATTAAAAGTAACCAGCCACTCCTTTCCCCATTGTACTACGTGCTCAAGATCAGAGGAGAGAGAATTGGAGAGAACTTGGTCGTTTACTGTCTTAGATTTTTCGGCTACTGCTGCTAATCTCTTCGCAAGCCAGCCATCCTTCTATGTTTCTTATATTCTCCCACAAGCTCATATGCACTGTGTTTTTTTTATTTTATGTAATGTACATTCTGTTGTATTTTTTAAAAAAATCATTGTAAATTTTATATCCATATCATTAATTTCTACATGAAAGATAATGTTTTTAAATTGCAACAAAATGTACATTACATAAAATAAATCCAAGGTAATTTTTTTATTCAATTTAAATTAAATTTTTATACCTTTGTAAAATTTATAAAAGTGCACTTTGAAGATAAATTTCAAATTGAATCTTATACATTTATTTTTAAAGCCTATAGTAAAAACATTTTGTTTAACGATTTTCATGCCTTTGATTAAATGCTTTTCTAACTTGTATCTTATCTTTTTAAGATTATATTTTAAAACTCTCCTTCTCTCTATTTCAGTTTGTATTTCTCCTCACACAACAACTCATTTTTGCAACCCTCTCTTTGTATTATTACAGGTCTGAATATTCTCTCTGTTTCAGTTTGTATTTCTCCTCACACGACAACTCATTTTTGCAACTCCCCTTTTTTTTTATACAGGTCTGAATAATGAGAAAATCTGAAATTTTTTTTAACAAAAACCTTAAAATAACTTTTTTTAGATTAAAGTTTTTAAAACTTCTTTCAGAATAGAAAATCTTTAAAATTTAATTAGGAACATATTTCATATAGGTTTCATTAACAAATATTCAGTACATAACGAAAAAAATAGAGATGAAAATTTCAAAAGAAGTGTTACGGTCAATAGTAGTCCTCGCCAGCGAAAGTCTGTCTTTGTTATTATTATTATTATTATTATTATTATTATTATTATTATTATTATTATTTAAACATTTTGTGTCCTGCTCTTTCGCGCGAGGACTAATATATATATATATATATATATATATATATATATATATATATATATATATATATATATATATATATATATAGAGAGAGAGAGAGAGAGAGAGAGAGAGATAGGGGGGAGAGAGAGAGGCAGGGATAGGCAGATAGGATCGAAAAGAGATGTATATCCAACCTCTAAGATTCTTCAACAAAATTTAAGTATTATTTTTTTTTTTTAATAATTTCTCAAATAAAAGATAGGACGAATAAAGATGAATAAAAACTCCAAAATTCCTGAAAATCGAAGAATTAGCAAAAAGAAGAAACCGTTCGACATTTCTCAGGCAAAGGTCAATCGGTGCAAAAAAAGAAAAGGCACAAAAACAGACAACCTGAAACTGATTGGATTTTTAGCATTTGGAACAACGAAATAAAAAGAAACAATAGAAAACCATTATAAGAAACGGTTGCAGATTGTTTCTCTACGAAAAATTAACATTTTATTCCGCATTTCTTCAGTAAAAAAGTACATGATATGAATAAAATAAAAAATTGTAGATATTCCGACATGCGTCCACTCTGTCCCTGTATTCAGAGATTGTAGTGATTATTTTAAACTTACGCGTGACGGGGTGACAGTGGGTGGGGGGCGAACTGTATATTTTCATTAAAAACTAGCAGGAGGACTACCCAGCGTTGCCCCGGATTATATAAAACTAGATAGAAGTTAAAACTTCTCTCTGTCTCTCTCTCTCCCTCTCTCCTTCTCTCTCTCTTTCTCTCTCTCCTTCTCTGTCTGTCTGTCTGTCTGTATGTATGTCTGTCTGTCTGTCTCTCTCTCTCTCCCTCTCTCCTTCTCTCTCTCTCCTTCTCTGTCTGTCTGTCTGTCTCTCTGTCTCTGTCTCTGTCTGTCTCTCTCTCTCTCCCTCTCTCCTTCTCTCTCTCTCCTTCTCTGTCTGTCTGTCTGTCTCTCTGTCTCTGTCTCTGTCTGTCTGTCTCTCTCTCCCTCTCTCCTTCTCTCTCTCTCTCCTTCTCTGTCTGTCTGTCTGCCTGTCTGTCTCTGTCTCTCTCTCTCTCTCTCTCTCTCTCTCTCTCTCTCTCTCTCTCTCCTGCTCCAGCCGTGTCTTTATCTTTTTCTCTTTCCCTATCCCGCATTTTTCCATCCATCTACCTAAATTATGTAATTTCTGGAAGATTCAGATGAACGACTCAGCCGTTTTTCCAAATTAATACATAAATACGTTGTTTTGTTTGAAAATGAGTGCATAAATATATTAAAATCCAGAAAAAAGCAGATCTTCCCCAACAAAAATTTGCCCGGCTGATCCTTAAAAAATGAATACATTATAGATATATTATATATTCGGGAAAACACTAATCACGACAATACCAACTTTGTGGTAGTTTGTTTCGTACTTTTTATTACTTTTAACTGAACCTACTGCAAAATTCTTACGTTACACAGTAAGTTCGCACATCGTTTACGCAGGTGCGTACTTTTACACATGTGAACGATCAAGAAAACAAATCGACAAAACAAAGTCTTTTTAGATACGTGCGCTGTCGTTGGTCTACATTCTCACAGCGTTGCTTTTCCATGTGTTGGCCGTAGAGGATGAGCTGCCGTTTAACTTAAAACAGATCTACTCATGTATGGAAACACAATCGAGAGAGAGGTTGTCCATGAGAGGAGGAGAGATCAATATATAATTCTTATTACTTCTGGACTTGCTTTTCTAACTTAGTCGTAAGATGGCGGCGCACGGGCATTGTCTCGAGGCAACATTCACTTAGATTTCTACGTTATCGATTACATCTTGTTTGCCCTGGTTCTCAACTCCAATTTACTAGAACTTTTGTTCTGTTCCCCTAACACGTGACATTAACTCTATGTTATATCATTCAACACCTGTGTTTCTACGTGTTTCTTCTACATTTGACCCCCTGTTCTAATCATGCCAACTGCCGCCGGATGTATTTCCATTTGCCGCCGGTCCTGGATATGACCTTAAACTATATCCGATGGTGAGGCCCCAACATGCGGGCTTTGGGGAGTGTGGAACCACCCTTTAATTGCCATTGCTCCCAGGTCCACTCTGACCCGGAGTGGTAGTACCTGTTAGGGTCCCAACTATGGGTTAAATAGAAACCGACTTGAAAACAACAAATATATTCTATTAAAAAAAATTTCTTCAAAATCTTTGGATTCGGCATTAAATAACCCAAAAAGGGTTGATATGCCGTAAAACGAAAACAACCAACAATTTGCCGCCAAGTTATCCTGATATGTGCTTGTGCAACCCTTGCCAAAATGGCCATGCCACTAGTAAGGGTGCTGGAGGTAAACTTTTTATCTGGGCTGACGTTATCCGCCTGATAGTCTGGGACCCGAACCTTGGATTAACCACTAAGGAGGCTGTCCTATCAGCAGGTGCAAAATACTGGGGCTGCTGTATTGCCATTTGGTGAATGGATTCTGGACTATGCAGTAGCTTCTGGTGGGGCCTTTCAATGCCATATTAGTGGGTAATTGTTACGGCTTTACCTTATATTGTTCTACAAAAAAAAATACTTTGTTTCTTTTCTCTCTAAGTTTCTCCTCTCTGTCCTGCTCTAAGCAAGTCTGACGACCTAGTCTACAAATCTCAAAATTTCATCATGACAAGTTTCCAGAAAAAATATTAAACCCGGATCTCCAACTTCCAACGCAGACTGGACCATGCATTGTCTCCTCCAACATCAGGGGTCTGCATTCTAATTACAAGCGCGATTAAATGCTATTTTTCCTATTGTAGATTGATCTACGCTGTGTTTCGTTTTACTTTTAATTTTTGAATTTCCGGTATCGTGGATATAATAGTTACCTTCCTTTGTCAGGCAACTACCTGATGTTAGTATCTGGAAAACATCAGATAGTTTCGTGATAAAGGAACATAACTCTTGTATCCACAATAGTACGATGGAATTTCAGAATAATGTATTTCGATTTTATTTTCAGTATTTAAAAAATATTTTTAGGGTATTTTTATTAATCCTAAAAAAATAATTTGATAGTATTTATTAGGATTTTATTGTTAATAACGGAACGTAAAAAATACGATTTTCAAGACATTATCCATAGTTTCAAGGAGTTTTCAATGTAATAAGAGAATGGCAAACGTCAAAATTCAAAGACATTTCAAGTCTGTACGAACCCTGTAAATATAATTAGATCCATCTTAGACAATAGGTACATCCGGGTTATCAATGGTGGATGTACATTCAAACAGCATAAAATTAATGTGACAGTGCCTCAGGGGTCGATCCTTAGATCACTATTATTCCTGATATTCATTAAACTCCCTGATGTGTCCGAGATGGGTATATTTGCTGATGATACAACGCTCTATAATATGCACGAGGGAAGAACAGATGTACACAGATCTAACACAATGGCAGAATCCTTAGAAAATTGCCTCCAGAGCTTAGTGCAAAAGGCCGTAAATGGATGATAACATTTAATGCTAGTAAGACTAAGCTGCTTTCCTTTAACAATTAGAAGAAGCTTCTTTAATCACCGATATCTATGACAAAGAACACCTTACCTGAGAAATTTTCTTTTAAACTCTTTGGCATAATATTCACAGGAAATATGAACTGGAACAAATACATTGAAGATATTGCGAAGGCTGCTGCAAAGAAAGTGGGTTCCCTCCATCGTGCTAGACGACTACTAACATCTTAGAGTATCTTGCCCTTCTACAAGGCCACCATTTCTCCATGCATGGAGTATTTTTGCCACATCTAGGCTGGTGGATCTACACCTAGTCTCTCCCTCTTGGATAAGGTTAAAAAAAAAAGAGTTTCCAATCTAATAGATCCCGCTTTGTCAAATAAACCCCAACCCCTGTCCCATCACCGCAATGTTGTATCCATGTGCCTATTTTACAAGTATTTTAATGGAATGTGCTGATGAACTCATTGCAGTTGAGTTACCTCGACGTACATATCCCCAACAAACCCGCTTAGCAACAAAATATCACCCCTTCACTGTTGAGCTCTCTAAATGCCAGAAAGCTTTCTGTTATAATAATTTCGTCCTTCGAACAACTAGACATTGGAATTCCCTTCCTGCTACCTGTTTTCCTGACTGTACTGATATGCAGCAGTTTACATGTAACGTAAATCAATATGTTGTTAATCTTTCCTAACTAGGGTCCCAAATAGTAGCCCCTTACGTCCACGTGGCGATATGCTTTGTTAGGAATGAACGTGAGTAAAAAAAAAAAAAAAAATGTCGTATCTATGAAACTATGAACATACGATTTCAAACTAAAACGTGACAGACCAATGGACGGACTGACCTAACAAGCACACTATCTTTTAAAGATTTGTGGACGTATCTTGGTTACCAACACCGCTACATACTTGTTCCTATTTACTTTCCTCCCCATGAGGGCAAAGTAAGACACAAGGTCGGTTTTTAATGTGGGGGAAATCCAGCTCCCTGTAAAGGGGTACACTATATAAGAAACCAAAATAAAAAAAATTGCCTCAATCTATAAGGATTTCTCCTCCATTGACCGAAGACAGAAGAGGTGAAGTGTAGTACTAGAACAGATACTACACTTTGCTGCAAGTCAAAAGCCACCTTCTTGTTCAATCTCCGTCCTTAGTAATAATAAAGATATTTAACTTTAACGTGACCGACGTAAAAACCCGCTTTTGGACGCAACTATAAAAATTGCATTTTAACGACATAATTATTGAAACATACTATTGCCATGCTATGATGGAGCTTTCTTATTTCCGAATTTCTTTCAATAAAATAATTTTAAAAAAAATAAAACAAATCATATCTAGTTTCTTTCAAGTGCCTGCTTCTTTTTTTATTTAAATTAAATACTTTGAATTATTTTTTTTTTTTCAAATGTTACGCATTTCGGTGAACTTTGACCCCAATAAAAATTCGGAATAATCAGAGTTGCTTGGATACAGCAGCAGGAGGAGAAGGAGGGTGAGTTTATAATAATAATGATGATGATGACGAAGATGATGATAATACAAATAAAGGCGATATCCACGATCGAGAGGACCTGACCATTCTGCTAGACTGCCCGTTTCTTTTTATAAGTAGCCAGGCGTTCAGTAATGTCGCCATCTTTACTTGTTTCACTATATCCATGAAAATCAGGGATATCGTTTGATTTGATTGTTTTAACTTTTTTGACGGCATATCAACCCTTTTCAAGTAATTTGATGCGGGCTCCAGTAACTTTGGGGAAAACATTTTATGGTTCAAATTCTGTTATCAATATTTATTTATGTTATTACGTTTCTAAATTTTTTAGATAAGGATTGGTTAGTCCTACTATTTGGATTCTTCGGACTACTATTCTCATCTTGAGTGTCATTTTCCACAACGTTTCAGTTCGACAGAAACATTCTCGAGTTCG
Source organism: Euprymna scolopes (assembly GCF_053919585.1). NCBI lineage: Eukaryota > Metazoa > Mollusca > Cephalopoda > Sepiida > Sepiolidae > Euprymna > Euprymna scolopes. The sequence continues at coordinate 104,325,278 of NC_136510.1, read as the reverse complement.
ACAAGATATACCTGGAGAAGGTCGGAAGTTACATCGACCGAAACATTGTGAAAATAACACTCAAGATGAGAACAGTAGTCCGAAGAATCCAAATAATATGAATAATCAAAAGTCCAGCGGATTTTCTTTTCTCTCGGCACCAAAAGTCAACAAAGATTAGACCATTCCTATAATGACCTGCTCACTGTTAATTGCGATGTAATTAATTGGGTCCACCCTCTCAACCTTCTCTCTTTGAGAAGGAGTTAGTTTATTGCTAATCAATTGAGGGCGGTTCTGCGGGGGAATCCGACGGGGCTGCACGGGCATTTTTATTTGATAGAAACATTTTCGAGTTCAAAGAAAGTGGGAGGTTATATCGACCGAAACGTTGTGGAAATGACACTCAATATGAGAACAGTAGTCCGAAGAATCCAAATAATACGTTTATCCATGGTGTTTGGTTTGATTATTTCGTAGAGGAAGACTTGTTTTTTGTTTTTGATTTTGCAGAACATGATTGAGTTTTGTAAAGGGAAAGGGTCCTCACTTTTCAACATTGAGTGCCTAGCGATTTTTTTTTTTTTTTTTTTTTTTTTTTTTTTTTTGTATAATTCAACCGATGATTGAACTCTGGTTTCCCAACCCATTAGCAAACAATATTAACATTACGCCGTAAGATAAAGTTTTTATATCTAGTTATGAAAAATGTTGGATATAAATAGATTCTAACATTTGCAAGATTGTAATATAGCAGAATTTCCTACGAATTTTATATCCGTCAATTTTAATGTTTTCAAAATTCCGGTTAAATTTCGGAGGGTCACGGAGTAATTTCATTCTTTTTTTTATCGGTTATTAACAAAAATTTGTCTGTTGGTTACAAAGAAAGTGAAATGTTTTCTGGTGGATTTAATTTCGCAATACAATCATTGTTTGAATAGGATTAGAAAATATTCTTTTTTTTTTTCTACTTTAATAAAATAAAAAATAATCCATACATCAGATCAAAGAGAAAAAGACGCGCGCGCGCAATTTTATATTTATTCCAGCAGTACATACCCGGCATTACCCAGAACGGAGTAAAGTCATTTTAGCCTTTTATTTTTCATTTATTCGCACATAATTCTTCAATTACAAATGAATTATCTCCCCTTGCTAAGATTAGGATTTTTTAATGATTATTTTCTTCTTTAATATTTCACATTACGAAAATTGAGCGAAAATTGAGTGATTTTAGAAATAAATTGTAAGTAAAGAAAATATTGCTAACAACATGGAACAAAAATAACAAATAAAAATTGGCCAGCAAAATTAGATTTTTATTGTTATTTGGTCATCACTGGGGCTGTGACAAGAGAATATTCTTATTCTTTTGACTCTCGCCTATATATCCAACACAGACACAGTTAATCAATCGCGAACCACATCACTCTATCTAAAAATATATAAGATACCAATTGATATATACTCGAGAGTCGAAATATTGAAAAGAATACTCTCTTGTCATTGCTCTAGTCAATCACTTGCCAAGATCAAAGGTCAGTCTAGGATGAAGCCGAGTAAAATGGAATGAAAGATGAAGAACAATCACTGGCAAAACCTAAGGTTTGTTTCGTATAATTTGGATTCTTCGAACTACTGTTCTTATTTTGAGTGTTATTTTCACAACGTTTCGGCCGATGTAACCTCCTTCTACAGGTATATCTTGTCAAAGGAAGGAATATTTCTGTTGAATTTTGGAACACTTTATTTAATCCCCCGGAGAAGTATGCCTTGGTTTCGTATCCAAGTGTATTCTTAGTATCACCTGCACTGGGGATTTAACCTTCAACCGCCAGAGGATTGTCACTTAGAACTGATTTTTTTTTTTACGGCACTGATTCTTGCGTATAATTATAGTATGAATTTGAGGATTCGTACATCTATTCCTGCTTTTTAGGTGTACAACCATATTTCTTAATACTATAGATCAGTATTATTATTTTATATATATATATCTTTTTGTAGAAATGTATTTTCTCATTAGATATCAATCTTCCTTTAAGAAGCTGAATAAATTACAGAGCAATAGAGAGAATAAATAACAAAAAGTTATATTGGAAAAGTCATGACGCTGACCATCTTATAATTTATTCCTTTAATTCCGCTGACTTATACAATTCTTGACAGTATCTGTTTCGTATCGCAGAATAATTAATAATAATTACTTAAGAATCACTAATTAATAATAATTACTTAATTATAATAATTACTTAATATAATTAATAATAATTACTTGATAATAAAAACCATTAATAATAATTACCTAATAATCATTAAGTGATTGATATAATAATTGATTGATTTTGCGCAACGAAACAGATACTGTGAAGAATTGTATAAGTCAACTGAATTAAAGGAATAAATTATAAGATGGTCAACATCATGAATTTTGGAATATAACGTTTTGTCATTTATTCTCTCTCTCTCTCTCTCTCTCTCTCTCTCTCTCTCTCTCTCTCTCTCTCTCTCTCATATATATATATATATAGAGAGAGAGAGTAACCAAGATATCGGAGATCCATATATAAGAAAAACGGATATAATATAGATATTCTGTGGTCCCAAATTAGAACCTGTATTAATGTAAAGGGTAACCCTATATAAGATAGCTGAATATAAGTATAACCCTGATATAAGAGCGTTGTTGCGACCAGATAATAAGTCTCTTATATCCGGATTGTACTGTATATATATATATATATATATATATATATATATATAGAGAGAGAGAGAGAGAGAGAGAGAGAGAGAGAGAGATTATCAATAAAATAAGAAAATGGCAATATAAAAAGTAGATACTAATTTATCTAGATTTATTCATTTATCTAATAAAGATGATACATTAATTAGGAGTGTAAGATAAGTAAGAACTCTTTATGCCATGGTATTTCGAAACCTTATGCTTCTCATCAGAAGAGAAGAGAAGATGCTAGGTAACAAAATAGGGATGCGACGTCTAGTGATGGTTAGATTAGGAATGAAATAATTGTGCATCGAGAGATGGACAATTACGACTGAGGTTGGGAGAATTAAATCTCTGTGATATAGGAGGAGTATAGCTTTTATTATATAATGAAGGTTGGTGTATGGAGTCTAATTACGCATATTGTTTATATGTATTAAAAACATCATAGCAAATCTATCTAACTATATATCTATAAAAGTGAACGTCTGTGTGTCTGTCTGTGTGTCTGTCTGTGTACATTTCCCTACGCAATAACTCTGTCAATTTTTTGTCTACAGACTCGAAATTTGATATACAGGGTACTGAGATTTGGGAAAATCTATGTGATCGGTTTTCGGCCAGAAATGTGGCTGTACAGGAGTCAAAGTTCAACGATTAGACCCTTGAGAACTCTACCAAACTCCTCCGATAATTTTGGGTCTAAAGACTTGAAATTCTAGATATAGGTTCCTTGGACATGGATCTAACTTAATAACTTGATTTAAGGCCAAAAGAATAAAGGTTAACGGGTCATAATAGAGGTCAAAGTTTTAAAAATTGACCGTTTTTTTTTGTTTTTTGTTTTTTTGCTCAGTATAAACCTCCAAACACCCGAGCAACGCCGGGCACCCATGCTAGTATATCTATAAAAGTGAACGTGTCTGTGAGTGTCTGTGTGTCTGTGTACATTTCCCTATGCAATAACTCCTTCAATTTTAAGTCTACAGACTCGAAGTTTGATATACAGGGTACTGACATTTGGAAAAATCTTTGTAATAACTTTTCGGCCAGAAATTAAGCTGTCAAAGGGTCACTTTTGTGTGTAAACACTTGAAATTTTAGATATAGGTTCCTTGGACATGGATCTAACTTAATAACTTGATTTGAGCCCAAAAGGATAAATGTTAAGGGGTCATAATAGGGGTCAAATTTTAAAAAAATTGACCGCTTTTTTTTCTCAACATACACCTCCAAACACCCGGGCAACGCCGGACTGAAATGCTAGTATGCTATACAGCTAACTTCATAAAATGATAAAAGATATATTTCCCCTATCTCACAGAGATCACTTCAGTTCTCCCAATCTCAAACAGTCTCAATTTTTTATCTCTTGCTGTACAATTATTTCTCTCCTAATATATCACTAGACGTCACATCCTTATCATGCTATCTAGTTTATTTTGCCTATAACCTATATCTTTTTCTTGTACATCACTCCATATATATATGTATATATAATATAAAGCTGTGTGTGTGTGTGTGTGTGTGTGTGTGTGTGTGTGTGTGTGTGTGTGTGTGTGTGTGTGTGTGTGTGTGGTCACGTATATGCTCCTATATGGTTGACTATTTTAAAAAAATGATTACATATAATGATAGAAGATGTATCGAGACACAGGAATGGGTATGTTTGATCTGGCAGAACAGTGGTTCATTAAAATTGCAGGATCTGCGTTCGCGCCTGGTCCACAAAGTATGGAAAGAAAAAATTTAAAAATTAAAAAAAAAAAACGTTTACAAGTGTTTTTGATATAGATGTACATAATACTTTGATAAGTATGTTTTAACTTAAATAGGGATGGTATAATAAAATTGTGGGCTCTACGTTCGCGCCTGACCTCCAAAGATTGGAAATAGGCACAAACTTTGATAAAGACTTTTCATATCTATCTGCGTAAGTATACTTTGATAATTAAGTTTCAGTTTGAAGAAATATGATATAATAAAATTATGGAGTGTTCGTTCGCGCCTTACCTCCATAGAATTGGAAATATGTCACAAAGTTTAACAAGGTTTTTTAATATAGATCCACAGAATATTGTGATAAGTGTTTCAGTGTGAACAGGTATGGTATAATAAATTATGGGGTTTATCTATTTTATTTTTACTTTCATCATATTTTTCTTTGGTTTTGATACCCCCAAATTCGAAGCTATCTCTTTACAACCCTTCCTTTTCATAACCTATCATACTTTCATGAATCAGAGTCCATTTTCTGTAGGTTGTTTTTGAACCCAGTCAACGACGGGTACTTTTGATAGTATATATATATATATATATATATATATATATATATATATATATATATATATATATATATATAGAGAGAGAGAGAGAGAGAGAGAGAGAGAGAGAGGGGGAGAGAGAAAGAAGTGAACCTTAATCGAATGTTAACAAATAATACATGAGTCGATTAAAAAAAATCACAAAGTGTAATACAACTGAAGACAAATGTGAACACTATTCGGAATGCTATAACATAAATAAGTCGATTAAGAAAAAAAAAAGAAAAAGAAAAAAATCACGACATGCCAAAAGAACGAGAACGAAACCCAAAGTGCTTTTCGTACAGACGGACTTTTTCAAGGATATACGTCTGTAAGAAGGAATAGAATTTTTTTGTAGAATTGTTGTAATATATATATATATATATATATATATATATATATATATATATATATATATATATATATATATGATAGAGGGAGTATCTATACACAGATGATGTTACAGAGTCTTAGCTTTGTATGACAGCTAAGTCTCTCTCTCGGTTCAAAATGTTGAGATCCAGCAACAAGCAAGAGCAAGATAGCCAGCAACAAATTAAACTGCAGACCAGCTTAATGCGGGTACTGGTCTCCCGCTTTATGGTTTTTTAAATCAGAGATTTGCTTCTCATAGAAAGGTTGCCTTCACCACGGCGTACGGGAGCCCTCTCCACCCCAATACACATATACACACACACAAATATACAGGATGCTAGTTGGCCGTTGACCCAGAAAAAGAGTTCATTCGCCCTTTGGAAGGTCTTGTTTTTAATCCTTCAGGGAATTGTTTGTTGAGGAGGGTGGCTAGTCTCCCTGAAGGATATATATACATACACATATATATACATACACAATACATACACACACATATATACACATATGTACATACATACACACATACATATATACATACACTCATACACACATGCACACACACACACACACACATATATATATATATATATATATATATATATATATATATATATATATATATCTGGAGAGGGGTTAAAATATTGAAGAGTTATTTAAATGTGGACCTTTCAAGATGTATCAAGTTCAACAAATACGGTTTAGTTTAAATATAACAATATGATTGTAGACAAGACAGCGTCATACATTCGTATTCATGTATTTATTTGTCAAAGTAATAAGGATAAAATATCAATCAAGGGGAGGGTTATATGTTCTCCATACTTCGGTATTTCGAAGCCTAATGCTTCTCATCAGGGGAAGGGCTAGAAGGCTAATATACCCCCCCCCAATTACACCACTAGTTTGGTGTCGCATTGGACTGTTTGCAATCTAGCCCCCTAGCCCTTCTTTTGATGAGAAGCATTAGGCTTCGAAATACCGAGACATAAAGAGCATATAACACCTTTCTTAATTTTTTTTCTTATTATATTGGCAAATATATTTATATATACCAATACATTGCTTTATCTTGTCTTTAATCCTGTGTGTGTATGTGTGTGTGTGTGTGTGTGCGCGCGCGCGTGCACGCGCAAAGTAAACACCTGGGTCCAAAAGCTCGACTGTCGCGAATGTCTAAATTAAAGACGACATAATTATAGGAAAGAGCAGACGACCAAGGTCGCCTGCGTCGGCACGGCCCATCTCAAAACGGGAACATTTTTCGCTCAGCATCCCAAAACAGAAGGCACTAATAGTAATTTATAATTTAATCCTTTTTAGTCGAATATTGAATTTAAATTATTTTTTTTTTACTCGAATTCTCTCTTTAAATTCTCTTGTTATTAATTTCTTTGTCTTTCTTCTTTTCTTTTTTTTAACTCTCTCTTTCTTGTTTTTAGCAGCTGGAGTCTTTAATTAAACATATAGATTTCCGCACGTTCTGATTGGCCAATTCGCCCCCTTGTTATTTATTTATTTATTTTAAAATCTTCATTGGCTAAATATTATTTACTTATTTTCTTTTTTTTTTTCGTTCAGTTCTGATTGGCTGCTATAATTCTTTCTTCCTTGTTGATTGGTTGATTTAAGAGTATATATATTTTTTGAAATTAAAAAATAATTTTTTTTGGATACATTAATTTTGATTGGCAGATATTCTTTTTTAATTATTTTGTTTTATTTTTTTAATTACTTTGCTTTTTAATATTTAAAAAAAAATGTAGAATTTTTTTAAATTTTTAATGAGGGCTTGTATCTTTTCGCATCTCAGAGTTAAAACGACACGGACATAAACATAAGGGCGGGCGTATTTAATGCGGGCAAAGGATGGAAATCTATCAACTTGACGTAAGAAATGTATGACAATGAAATTATTAAATAGACAATGGTTACAAAATGATATTGTAATTTAATAAAATCCAATCTCTGAGAAATTTTGAACATAAAACGTTTCTATTTCCTATTATTACAACTCGGCTGTCAGATTATATTTACGTAAAAACGTTTTTAAAAAAAGAAAGAAAGAAAAAGATAGATAATCCAATATGAATTAAATTAAATTAAATTTATGACTTAAAATTTTAAAACAAAAATATTTTAAAATGCACAAGAGAGTTTTGAAAAATAATTTTCTGGAACAGAATTTTTTTTTTTTTTTTTTTCAAAAATATTTATATCAGACATCTGCCATATTATAAATGTTGGTGCTTCATCGTAGAGCCAAATTCGAAAATCAAACTATTAAATTTTAAGTAACACCAATGGTATATTTTTAATTTTTATGTCGCAGTAATGAACATATCCAAAAATTAAATTTTGCTAAAATACAAAAAAAAAAAAATAAAAAAAAAAATAAAAATAAAAATAATAATAATAATAATAATAATAATAATAATAATAATAATAATAATAATAATAATAATAATAATAATAATAATAATAATAAAGGAACCGGAGAGTTCTACTAATAACAAGGGAAGTAAATATTTTTAAAATCTTAGGCCACTTTAGTAAAACTCAATTTTCGCTAATTTTCTTCGAAAACAGTTTTCGTTTGTAATTAATTTCCTAACTTATTGTTTTTCGTTATTTTTGGATATATTCATTACTGCGACATGACAATTGAGTAGCTACCATTGTTTTACTTGGAATTCAATATATTGATTTTCGCATTTCGTTCTGATAACGAAGAAGCACCTTTTTTTTTTTTTTTTTTTACAAATTCTTGTGTGTTGTTAGCAATCGTTATGTAGCATCCTTTTCTAAAATATGATCAGCTGGAAATGGTGTGAAAGCTTCTCTTTGTTGTCATTGCTGACCCGAAGTAGTAGTACCTATCGATATTTCCCCCGGGATGTTAAATAGAATCAAATCTTTCTATTAACACGCATATAAACCATAAGAGAGGATAGCAAATTACATTGTTATCGTGAATGAACTTATGCATTCATAACCTTAAAGTTTCATCTCTCTGTTGCAGATATTGACGGCGTGAGACTCTAAGAAAACATCCCCTTTCATGGACGTGCGCTAGAAGCAGAAATACAGGGTGTCCATAAAGTCCGTGTGCAATTTTAAAATGAATTGTTCCAAAATCAAATCCTTTTTACATGTTATTTCTATTGCAATCACAAATAAAATTATAAATATTTTAAGGCGCACACGGACTTTATGGACACCCTGTATACCATTGAATTCCTAACAGTAGTGCATTGAGAATAACGGTGACTATAAGTGTTAGGATGATTAATTGGAATCGGAAAAATCGATACATTTGGGGGCATCGAAATGGGTATCGGAATCGGAAAAAATGGTGCTTATTTTCCGATGCCAAAACGATTCTTTTGTCTTTTTTAATTGATTTTATTTAAAGCAAAATCTTCCATTGCTGGTAATAACGATAAAATAATAACTATTTATTGATCTTAAATTACTAGCAAAGCTAAAATCGATAGATCATCCTCCACCTGGGTAATTTTGCGTTTAGGAAAATATCTGCATATTTAACATGTTTGTTTGTTTGTTTGTTTGTTTAAAAAATGTATCTATTATTTTTTTTTTTACAGAAATTGGGCAAAATAACAACTGTATAGTTAAATTTTTAGAGATTTATAAAGAATCGGAATCGGGAATTTAGTACGGAATCGGTAATCATATCGGAATCGGGAAAAATATTGGAATCGTCCAATCACTAGTGGCTATGTGGAAATATAAATCTGGGAGAAGAAAATATCATTTCTTTGAATGGTACCAATCCCGTTTTCGTGGCTCTTCATTTTTTTTTTTTTTTTTTTTTTTGGAGTTAAAAATAGGAGACTTTACGGTCTGACGTGTTAGCACCAGATTTATTAACAGATATTGCTCAGCCGGGCTAAAATGATTCTGGGAACAACGATAAAAAAGGGCAACTCCGCATTCCCTACAATATCCGAATGTATATCACCACTTGATTTTTCTATTTATAATCTAAGTTCAAGTGCGCATATAACCATAATTGGATAATTGTTTCAACAAAATATTTTCAATCATCAAGTATTCAAAGTCAAACTTTTTCAACTGGCTGAATCCTTAGAAAATGACCTCGGGGCCGTAGACGGATGGTAAAATCTAATGCTAGTAAGACTAAGCTGCTCCATTTTAACAATTATAAGAAGCCTCTCCAACCACCTGAGAGTATCCTGTACCCTTACAAGGCCACCATTGACCCATGCATAGAGTACTGTTGCCACATCTTGGCTGGTGCATCTACCACTGGTCTTTCCCTTTTGGATAGGGTCCAAAAATGGTTTCAAATCTAACTTTTGCTTGTCAATACAGGCAGGGAAGCAGGAAACCGGGAGGGAATTTCAAATTCTAGCAGTTCGAGGGAAGAAATTTTTGGAGTATGCTTTACGGTATCTAGCGATATTTACAGTGAAGAGGTGTGATTTTACTGTTTGTCAGGTTCTACAAAAAAACTGGAGTAACTGATTATCCAAATAGCTCGAGTAATTTAACACATTATGATACTAATAAGTTACGAGTCACTGCTTGTTTTAGTATTAATTGACTCGATTACCTTTTGGGGCAGATGGAGAACAAGTGCCTGTTATATGGAAGGCCTCCCTCTTCTATTATATAAATCTCACCAGTTTGTTTAAATGTATGTATGTATGTCTTCCAAAAACTTTCGGCAGGAGGCGACGGATTTTCACGGGATCGGTATCGTTTTGAAGCTCCACCTTTCGGACGACAAATGTCGAAAAGTTGGCTAAAAACATTAATTTCTTCACCCTCTACTGGCACTTTTCTACAGGGAGGGGTCGCTTTTTTCGCCGATATTTTTTAAAGTCATCTCCTTTTTTTGATTGACTAGCCTTAATTTAAACATCTGACACTTCCGGTTTGGCGATGGACGCAACAACAAAGACGTCACGTATTTTTGTGTTGTTTTTATTTTTCACGTTCTTTTCCTCCTTCGCGGTACCACTTTTTTCTTTCTTTATGCTTAACACACACTTTCAAACACTCGGGCAATGCCGAGCTCGCAGGCTAGTTTTATATAAAAGTTTGATTTTTACAAATTAATACTCAGATCATCATCACATCGCATGAATTCGAAGATTCTATATTTCCCCGATATTTTTTCTAGTCAGCATTTGTGGAACGAACTGGATTCGAACTTGAATCACTCAGGTCGTCAGTCCGTGTTATTAATCACTAGATCACCGTCACTTGTCAATGCTTAGATGACTTAAGAGTAGGCATTAGGGTTAGGGAACCACGCTTTTAAGATTTGATCTAACAAACACAATTAGGATCATTATAAACAAGAATTTCAAAAGGGTATTTCAAAAAGTTGATTTGTTATTTTTAATAATGGTCTATTATAGCGATGGTTGCATTATTTTTTAAAAAATGAAAAGAATACAGTAGAAAAGAACGTCTTTTCCGTTTTAAAGTTTACCTGAATGGAGTTAGTTAGCACAACATGGTCTAACTAGCGTCTAATGATAGGAATAAATAAACAAAGAAACCAATAAACAAACAACAAACCACGCTTTTTAGTCAGCATAATATAAAGTGCCCCCTTTCTTAATTCCAGTTGGTCATCTTTTCGTATGACGTCCTGTCTGTGCGTTTTTTTTTTGTTGTTGTTTTTTTAACAATAAACATCTACAATCTAAAAACAGAAACAACAAAAAACGTTCCACCATTTTTTTTTTTTAATTAGAAGCGGGAAATTATTAAAAAAAAAAAAAATGGCGTCTAAAAAATTGTTTGGAAATTCAAATCAAGTGGAATTAATTTTTTTTTCTTCCATCAACCAATAAAAAAAGCGTATTTTCATTTATTTCTATTTAGTTTGTGTAGAGAAAGAAAGTAGAATTATATTTTTATTAAAAAAAAAAAAGATTAATTTAAATATTTAAAAAAAAAATCACTGAATATTTCTTTTTTTTTAAATTTTTTAGTAAAAAAAAAAGTACTTCTGATCAGCCAATTTATTTTCATTGTACCAAAAATTGGGTGGTACCGAATTTACACAAATCAAAGACATATTTTCTTCGAGCCCCCCCCCCTGCACATCTACAGCCCTCTTCTTATTCTCGGTCCACGGGTTTTCCAATATTATAATTTTAGTCGAAATTTCTTCCTTTCAAGTTAATATCAGACGTTATAAGATTACTAATTAGGTCGTAGCTGTGTATGTTCGACGAAGCAATTGTCACCTAATAACCCTGTGACAATATTTTTCCCATGCAGTTAGTCAAGTCGCAATTTTATAGTTTTAAAATAAAACTACGCAGGCCCGACATAGCAAACGGTCATTTTTAATTTAAAAAAAAAAAAAAAAAAAAAAAAAAAAAGAGAAATTCTCTTATCTCCCTTCCCACTTCCCTACCGCTCTCCTGAAATAAAATGAAAAGACCCATCGGTGACAGCTGGACCAGTACTAAAAGTGGTGGAGGGCTTAGGTCCGTTATGGATTAGTCATGACAGATTGGGAGCCATTTTTTTTTTTTTTTTTTAATTATTTGTGTGTTGTTTCTGTGGTTGTTTTTTTTTTTTTTTCTTTTCTTTTCCGACATCAAGAGATAAAAACAAATGTCGCGGTTCCCTTCTGGTCTACTGATGTAATTTGTTCGATGGTCGATTATGACTTTTAGTTTAATGGGATTTTTTAGTAGTAAAAAAAAAAAAGAAGGAAAGGAAAAGAACAAAAATTGCGAAGAAGAAGAAGAAGAAGAAGGAAAAGGACGAGGAGGAAAAACAAAAGTGGAAGAAGAGAAGGAAGAAAAATGTAGAAGAAGAAGACGACGACTGGCGAATAGGAAAAAGAGTGAAAGTAAGAGGGGAGGGTGGGGGTGAGGAGGGATAAGAAGATGAATAAAAGAGGAGGGGAGAAGAGGATTAAGAAGAAAAATATGAAGAAAAATAAGACGCCATGAGAGAAAGAAAAAAGAAAAGAAGAAAATAGAGAAAGAAGGGCGGAAGTAGAAGAAGAGTGGTCGAGAAAAGGAAAGAAAGAAGGAGAAAAAGAATAAGAATAATGAGGAAAAGGAGAGGGAGAAGGAGTGCTGCACCACAATAATTAGAAGGCGAATAGAAAAACGAGCTACAAACGAACCGAGCGAAAGTAAGAAAAGATCAAAGGCGGCGCTCATGATGGTTCTTTGTGAGAGTCACTTATTATGAGTTTGTGTGTGTGAAAGAGAGAGAGAGAGAGGAGGAGGATATTTTAGTCTTTTGGTACGTGGGGGTAGACAAGAACGGTTCATATGTGGGTAACGGGGGTGGGCCGTCTTCTTTTTCTTTTTCCTTTTTCCCCTATCCTCTTTTTTGATATGCCCCCTTCTTTCAAAGGCACACATTTAATGAGACCGGGGATTAAGAGTTGAATTTTTTTTTTTTTTTTTAATCGACGCCTTCTCTTTTTGAAAGAGAAAACAAGGTCTTTCTTTTCTCGTTCACGGCGTCATCAACATCTCTTCGGATTATCAGCGTTTCATTGCTAATTATACATTGCCGCCATTAGATCTTCATTGTTAAAATGGCGGACTCGACCAATGTTTATACTCGTATTTGTAGTCAAACAACAATACCTACTACTACTACTACTACTACTACTAGTAGTGATGATGATGACGACGACGACGACAACAACAACAACGCTAATACTGCAAGTAATAATACTAAAAATCATACCACTACGGGCTTGTTTTACAATAGACAGAGATATGAAAAAGTATTCAAAACACAAATAAATAAATGCTATCAATGACAAAATAACTTACTCTTCTGCCAAGCTGGATAAGTTTTTAATGTTTTTATTTACTTTAAAACGTTGATTCGGTTCGAAAAAACAAGTTGTGTCTAGCGTTACGTGAAAACAAGAAAAGTGGCAGCAATTTGGCTCTTACATCTTTGAAGTCTCGATAATGAGTTAAAAATAACAAATAAAACAAAATACTGTTAGAAAGCCCACTCAATAAATATTACTTAAATATATTACTTAAATATATGCTTTTGTTTCATTTTTGCTGCGGTAATATTTTTGGAAGTGTCTATTCGGCCAATCACCATGAATGATATTTTGGAAGAGTCTATTCGGCCAATCATCATGAATGATATTTTGGAAGAGTCTATTCGGTCGGCCAATCACCATGAATGATATTTTGGAAGAGTCTATTCGGCCAATCACCATGAATGATATTTTGGAAGAGTCTATTCGGCCAATCATCATGAATGATATTGGTGAAGTGTCTATTCGGCCAATCACCATGAATGATATTTTGGAAGAGTCTATTCGGCTAATCACCATGAATGATATTTTGGAAGAGTCTATTCGGCCAATCACCATGAATGATATTTTGGAAGTGTCTATTCGGCCAATCATCATGAATGATATTTTGGAAGTGTCTATTCGGCCAATCATCATGAATGATATTTTGGAAGTGTCTATTCGGCCAATCACCATGAATGATATATTGGAAGAGTCTATTCGGTCGCCCAATAACCATGAATGATATTTTTGAAGTTTTGTTAAAAATGATGACGGAAATGAAATTTGATTTCTGGAAGATTGTTTGATTCGCAAGTGATTATGTTTCAGCAATGCTGGGGGGGAAAAACGCTCTCTTACACGGCTACATGAACGAATTTAGGAAAACTATACAATTCTCTATCTATATAAGAGTTAGGTACGTCAAACGATGGCGTATTGCTGTCATATCTGGGCAGGAGCTGCTAGAAAGGACATCCTACCTTGATAGAGTTCAAAATAGACTTCGTAGCCTTGTGGGGGATGCCCTTTTCTCTTTCCTGCAACCTCTTTCTCACAGAAGAGATGTTGCGAGTTTGTTTCTGCTTTATCGTTATTTTCATGGAAAGTGTTCGTTTGAGCTCCAATCTATGGAATCCTCGCAAAAATTTCACGAGAAACACTTGTCTAGCTGAAAACACTATCAATAATTTCCCCACTATTTATCTGTGCCTAAACCTAAACGTAGATTCCATGAACAAAGCTTCTTTCTTAGAACTGCACGCCTTTGGAACTGTTTCCCGTTTGCCTGCTTTCCAGCTGACTACAATATGGTTTTCTTCAAGTCAAATATAAACAAGTTTTTGATGAGCCATTTCACTTAAGTTAACAAATTTACCGAATTTCCATTACTAGCGATTACTATATTGTCCAATTTACTACTGTACACTCTTAACCCTTGTCCTTGAATGGCCTTTGGACCTTGATAAGTGGTGATGCCAATGTAAAAGAAATTCGTCCTCGGAAAACTCGTCCACGCAAAACTCGTCCACGGAAAACTCGTTGATTTTTGCTAGGTAGGAAAACTCGTCCATTATTGAATAAATAACGACTGAAAACACATTTTATGAGTGTTATTGAAGGAGATATATCACCTAGCAAAAAAACGGATTAGTTTTCCGGGGATAAGTTTTCCGGGGACCACATGAACATATGGGAAGCCTTGGAATTAACCATAAACTTGTAAAAGTTCGGGTTTTACTATATATATATATATATATATATATATATATATATATATATATATATATATATATATATATATATATATATATATATATACGAGTAAATTAATGTACGACTAAATTAATGTACAATTAATTGCTGATGAAGAATCGTTATTGAAACAATTTCGGTTCAGGAAAATATTGTGGGCTCATACCTAAAATGATATTTACAAAAAGTAACCATTTTTCTTTTTTAATATTTTCTCTTTAAACTAGAAAATACATTAATATTCGAACAAATTAAAAAAAAGAACACAAAATACAATAATATTTGATTAGTAAGCAAGCTTAATTGTTCTAACAATCTTTCAGCTTCCGTACAGAAAGAACACATAACAAAAATTTCATCCACGTAACGCAAATAGCACATCGGTTTAGGAAAACGATCAACAAGCAGTTGAACCGAAAGAACTTCCCATTGCTACCCCATCAACTTGACGATACATGTTCCCGTCAAAACAAAATGCCGATAGTTTAATCCAAAGGCACATTGGTGAACAAACATAGGAACATAAATATCCAGTATTTGATGAACCCTTTACATCACGAATAATTTCTGCAAACAGAAAAGAATCAGGAATGCAGAATTCAGTATATATTTCCAGGACTGGTTTAAGGATATCAGCTAACCATTTACCAAATTCCTGTTGCGCGAAACCCAACATTGAAAGAATAGGTCGCATAGGAATATTTTCCTTATGGACTTTGGGTAAGCCGTGCATCCTAGGACGTTGCGAACCCACAAGACGAATTCGAGCATAAGTTTGTTTGGAAAGCCATCCACTTTTATAAAGTCTAAGAAAACGAAATTGAAGTTTGGCTTCTGTATTGAGTGTCCTATCATTTATACTGATGTTTAGGACGAGAAATGCTTTCCCCTCCTCCATATATATATTTAAAAAAAAAAAACTAAACCCTCAGCAATTAATTATGGCACTACGTTCGGTGTTATTCAACAGTGTTATAAAATTATGTACCCATCCTTCACCAGATTATCCATTCACATGAAATCACTTTTTTATTCACCCTATTCCCTTTGCTTCACTATTTGTCACCAAGTAAGATCTATGACTTACTTGTAGTTTCATCAAATACTTTTGCAAGCAAAATCCGATCCCGCATTTTGCTAAATCCTACCCTCTGATGAGAAGGAAAGTGTTTCTTCGAAACTCCGCAGATTAAGGACTATCCACTTATTTTGTGCTTCCTTTTTAAAATTAAATATGTTTTAAACCCTTTCTTAAAGTGTTTCTAAACATGTTTTATTAACTATTTGCTCTTATATATATATATATATATATATATATATATATATATATATATATATATATATATATATATATATATATATATATACTCACACACATATGGGGAAGTTAAAAGAATCAGATTCTTTACAAGGAGATTTATCGGAATAATGCAAAGCTCAAAAAAAATCATTGAGCTGCTCTCCTCTTCTGATAAGAAGCATCAGGCTTCGAAATATTATAGTATAAAATAGGTACGTGCAAAAATGGACGAATAAAGATGGGGGAATCTTGTTTTGAAAGCCGATTTATCCTAATTTTTAGTAGGTTTCCGACTACTCTTTGATTGTATTTGAAAGATTAAAGACTAAAGTTAATTTCCGAAAGGAAAACAGTATTCGTACACGTGAAAAAAGAGTTATAAAACATGTTTTCACGGCGAGCTAACCAATTCAGGTAAATTTGGAAGTTAAATAAATTCATTGTAAAAATCCTTTAAAGATAATTATTAGTTTTCTGGGTCTATTTCAAAGTTAATTAGTAACGTAAAGTCATAAGATATTGAATTAAATTAAAAAACACCTTGTTTTACAAAAAAAAGAAGCTTAATTAGCCCCAAACGCGAGCGATTTTGCGAAGAGCAAAACCGCTACAAACGGAAGTTTTGTAAACACGGAATATACGGAAACCCAAAATTTCAGCCAGTCGAAAAGACTGTTTGAAATGACGTTATGTAATTAAAAGGGGGGGAAGGGGGTACTGGTTTTCTTCTTCCCTCCCCCCTCAGACGTGCATCCATACATTCCTATCCTGAACGTCTGTATCATTTTTACCATTTTTAAATTTATTTTTTCTATGTTCCTGTTTTAAATTATTGTTTTGTAAATTATTGTTCAAAATTATATAAAAATTATGTTAGGCCGAAAGTTTCACATTCATGCAAGCAAGGAAAATATTAGAATTTTACATATAAAAATTATGCGAAAGCTGTAATTTCAAAAAAAAAAAGTAGAAATATTTTTTGGTGGTGGTGGTGATAATAATAATAATAATAATAATAATAATAATAATAATAATAATAATAATAATAATAATAATATGGCTGACTAGAAGTCGCTGAGATTTGAAGATTGTATGGAATGATTTGGAATTATATTAAAAAAAAAAAAAAAGGAAGAAAGAAAAGTCCCCTATTTCGTGGTGATGAAATAGAGTTGGTTGGGGCGCCCAGGGTGTGTAAGCGCGGGATTTTAAAAAAAAAAATGAAAGTCAAAGTAATAAGTGAGATATTGGTGTCAGCGAGTTTGTTAGGGGATGGGGTTAAAGGGAGGGGGGTGTAAAATAAGGAAAAACTGGAATAGTCTCGTCAGCTTTGTTATTTGGGAATTTTGTTATAGTAATTGTTGTTGTTCGAAAAATTTAATTTAGTTTTTAATTTATGAAAAAAATAAAAACGCTTGGTGGTTTCGTCTTGTTTGTATCTTGAATGACCTATTTAACTGATTCTTCGACGATTTTCTTGAGGGCGGGGTAATTCACCGTAAATGAGTTTGACCTAGATTCGAAAACAACCTTGTGTGTGTGTGTGTGTGTGTGTGTGTGTGTGTGTGTGTGTGTGTGTGTGTGTGTGTGTGTGTGTGTGTGTGTGTGTGTGTGTTTTAAGGAATTCCTTCAAGTAAACAAATCCGTATTCTTTTATTGTGTGTATAATAAGTCGGTTAGTATTTTACGGCATATCAACATTTGTTAGCGTGTTTTGTAGATTAATTTTGGGTTTCTTGTCCAACAGAACAATTATATTAAAAGTATGAATGCAAAAACAAATCTATATCATGTAGTACCGATGAAGAAACGAAAATATCATATTCCAAAAAATCACGTAAATTGATCAAGTATTTATATTTTTATAGAGAAACTCATTTTAAGCGATTAATAGGAATCCGTAGACATTACAGCATAAATCTAGTAAGTATGAATTATTGTTAAGTTATCTCTTTTCTTTTTAGATTTTTATTTCAAAATGGCGGAAATCACAATCACTCCTCGAATACTCATAACTTTTGATTCTCTTATTTAAAAATAAAACTATTTAACCAATTTTCTGTGATTTTTGGAATATGATATTTTTTTTCTGTCACAGGTACGTGCATCATACGGATTTTTATTTTTATTTTGTTTCTTAATAAAGAGGGGATTCAAAACCAGAATCAATTTTCCCCTATTTACCGAAAGGGAAAAGTTAGGTCGGTTTTTAATGTTAGAAAAGTTCAGCCCCCTAAAAAGGGGCACTATGGACTAGAACATAAAATTGTTTCGGTTTAGGACTTCCACTTTTATCGAGGACAGAAAAGACTGGGCGCAGCATCAGAACAGATACTACACTTCATCCCTAGCCAAAAGGTCAATGTACTTGATTGACATGTTTATCATTCGAAAACATTCTTAGCAAGAACTCGTTATTCTACCACTAGTGTAAAGAAAATTAGTTTCTTCGTGCATTTTACGAATCGAGAATCGGTCCTGATGAATATTACGATTTGAATTTCTTCTAAATGTCTACTCGGAATCGACAGGCACCTGACGTCAACAATCAGAATATACTGAGCGCCGATCAAATCTTAAACACGCTACGAAGCCAAAAAACAAATTACAAAACGCTAGGAAACAGAAAATACGAATATTTATCCGATACTGACTACAATTAAAAAAAATCGGAAACTAATAAATCAAATATAACTAACAAAACCCGTGGAAATTCCATGGTAGTTGAATTTTTTTAACACATTCTAAAGAAGGTCGGGCGTTACATCGACTGAAACGTTGCGAAAATAACACTCAAGATGAGAACAATAACCCGAAGAATGGAAATAATAAGAATAATTAACCCTATCTAAAAAAAAATTTAGAAACGTAATATGAAAAAAAAAACAATGTAAAATATAATAAACATAAATGACTAAATTGTCATTAAATAACCCGAAAAATGTTCATCTCTGTCTCTACTCTAATATAAAAGTCACTTCGTGCTTGTGTGTGTGTGTGTGTGTGTGTGTGTGTGTGTGTGTGTGTGTGTGTGTGTGTGTGTGTGTGAGTTCCTTCCTTATAGGCTCTGAAACGGCTGAGCCTATTTTTTGCAAATTTCACACAAAGTTCATTTTTATATCTGGCAGTGTTCTTAGATATGTATTGTACAGAAATTCACCCGATAAGTATCGGAAATCGAAAACGTCCGATCTTCAAAATAGTCTGTCTTCTCTTATAGAAAAAAAAAAGAATTTTTACAGGGGAATATTTTACGTTACACCAACGTAACCTTGCCCGGTAACACGTAAAATATTCTTCTTTTTATCTATAAGCGGAGAAAGACTATTTTTAAGATCGTCAAGCCCAAATATCAGCTGAGGTGAGAATTTATGTATGTGAAAGGTGATAACTTACGTACATGCATGCAACTTTGTGTGTGTGTGTGTGTGTGAGTTCCTTCCTCATAGGTTCCGAAACGGCTGAGCCTATCTTTTGCAGATTTTACACAAAAAGCTAATTTATAAGTTTGCTAATGTCCTTAGATATGTTTTGTATAGAAATTCATCCGATAAGTATCGATAATCGAAAAAAAAAAAAAAGGATCTTAAAAATCGCTTTTCTTTACAGGGGAATATTTTACGTTACACCGGCCAAGGGAAACAATAAAACTTCAGCAAATCATTTCTTTAAAAAACAACAACAAAAAAAAAACAGATATACTATAAATTTTAAGATATAGCTTAGTAGTACAGCATTCGACTACAGATCGAATGATTCCCTATTCAAGCCCGAGTGCACCTCACCATTTTATTTTAATTTTTTTTCTTATTAATGATTTCTTATTAATGATTTAAATCTACGATAAAATAAGAAGCATCATTTAAAATCGCCGCAAATTATTTCTTCGTCTGCAGTTTACGAAAGAAGAAGTGCCATTTAAAATCGCCGCAAATCATTTCTTCGTCAGCATATTTTATAACATTGATCAGAAGTGACTTTTCCAGAGCATTCATCATCAAGCCTAAATATCAGCTGACGTGATCTTGTAAACAAACAAGGATAGAATTTAATGAATAGCATCATCATTGTTATTAATTCATTTAATTTTTTTTTTTACAAATTAGTCCTCCAGACAAATTATTCCTAGTAATATATAATAATCAATAGAAGACTGATTCTAAAATAATTCATACGCAATCCGCATACATTAAAATATCATGTTTAAGTGTTTTATACGACCTAGCAACGCCGAGCTGCCAGCTAGTATGCCATAAAAACTCTTCTTCATCATCGCAATAACATTTCATTCAGATTCTATAAGAAATACTGACGTCATTAAAAAAAAAAATTAAATCGTCAAATAGATTGCTAGTTAACTGATATTTAAGTAGGGAAAATTTATTTTATAATTCGTATATTTATTTTATATATTTGTGCTTAATATTTTGGTCGAGAAGAAAGTTAACAAACAAAAATAAAAACGAAGATTAAATATAAATATAAAATATCTAAAATTCTAATTCAAGTCTTGAAAAAAAAAAAAAAACTCCCAGAAGTTCCTGTAAGCAACTTATAAACTTTACAACAAAATTATTTTTGAATTACTATAAATAAATAAATTATGACAGAAAATATCAATAAATACCTAATAAATAAAAATAAAAAAACATAATGTATTTTTCTTGTTTGTTTCCCACATGTCGATATCAATTTGTAAATATCAATCAACAGTGTTCGCTTGTGTGTGTACGTGTATGAATATATATATATATATATATATATATATATATATATATATATATATATTGCATTTGAAATGCTTTTTTTTTTCTTTTTTTTTTGCCATTTCGCCCCAAGAATTTATTAAGAATTTTTCTTTGCAATGGATATCGTCAATATTTTTTGATTGAATAAATACGAAATAGATAAGGTAATATGGAAATTATCCAGATTTCACGGACATCATTGGAATTTTCACAGGAATTTTTTTTTTTTTTTGGGGGGGGGGGGTCTTTTATCCCAACTGTTTACGTCTGTTTCCTTCGCGCCATCTCCAACTGCTTTGTCAGCAAATTCCTTCAAGGTTACTAAACGGAAGCAGTGGGAATTCAAAGATATGGAACTACAACCGCCGATCAAAAAAAAAAAAAAATACAAAAACAAGAACAAACATTTCTAAGATAAGCCCATTCAATCTACACGATCAATGCTAAAAATCCTATTTTAAACTAAAGCATGACAGATATACAGCCGAAAAATGACATCCTAAATGTTATTTTTTTATGTCTAAAGATAGAGTACTGACGCCATATCTTTCTTATGTTGACAACGTACAGAATCGATTTTGCAATCTAGTGGGAAGAATAATCCTGCTGCTCGTCTAGCTTCTACGGCTGCAAATGTAATATTGTCGTCTATATATTATATAGACTTTTACAAAATGCGTGTCATAGTATATGTTGCGTCGTGGCACAATAGTAAAAAGAAGAAAATCAAGTCGAGGTGTGTTTAAGGAACAAATATATTTAACAGCACAAGTACAAAGGTAGGAAACGGGTATAACTGGCTTGCACGCAGCTAGTCTGTGGTAGTACTGTCGCTTCTTCCATCGGTGTAGGTATTACTGGCACTATATATAGTGAGAACCGGTGTACTTTCCCTTGCGTTAGAAAGACCGGTGTAACAGTATATACACTCTGATGACCGTGGTTTTTGTCATCAAATAACAACTTGTTAAATCAACAAAGTTTTATTTATTTTACAGTGAAATATGACAAAAGTACGGCATCTCCTCACGATGGTAGATACGATAGATATCAAATAGCAGTGCTATATTGTCTATATATTTTATAGACGCACTTTACAAAATGCGTGCCATAGTATATACACATATAAAATCAAATAACAACTTGTAAAATCAACATTATTTATTTTACAGATGATACAGTTTCGATCTCCTCTGTCTGATTGTGTTCGTTTTGACACGTTTTTATATTAACATCGCCCTATATTCATTGATTAGAATTTAAATGTTCTATTATTTTGATCTTCGCTTTTAAATACTTTTCATGATTTCAATCCAGAGTTAAATATTTTTCCCATTGTTTCCTGATCTCGATTCTTCGAATGGAATGTACGGCTGACGTCATCGCCAGCCATCCGATATACATCTGGTTTTGCCTGGATCCGATATTTTCCGGCGCTGTCCGTTACTTATGCAACAGAAAGAACATTTCTTTTTCTTTCGTGTGTCTAACGTCAGATGGAATTTCCATAAAACGTGGTTTATTTCCAACCATTTTCTATCTATGCAACAGATTATCACATAACTTGCATACGACAATGCGTCCATCTTCAACATCAATATCAACAAAACGATTTGTCATAAAGTAGGGTTATAAATAACCAAAATATGTTCATTTCCATTTAAATAATTTCGAGCATAATGTCCAGTTCATTCGGGGCCATAAACAAATGTAAATACCAATTTTGAACTAGAAGCGGCTCAGAGTTGTTAATGTTTATTCTTTGTGAGAAATAGTTAGTCTTCACTCTATTAACCTAATTAATGTTATTAAGGATTAACAGATGGACCCAGCGAACAAAGGTTTTAGGGGGTATTTCACTCTTGGCGATTATCAAAGTTTTCCTTTAAGTTATTATAGCGGTGTAGGCGATCTGTTCCGCGCAACTTGATAGATAAACTGCCTGAATGAAAATCGCCGTTTTTTTTTGTCAGCATCGATATTTGTGACGTCACAGATGAAAGAAAGAGACTACTATTCTTATTAAAAATTACCAGGTGGACCTGGCGAACAGACATCTTACGGTGGCATTTTCTACTTGGCGATTATCAAAGTTTTCTTTTCGGTTATTATAGCATTGTTGGCGATCTGCATCGCGCAACTTGATAGCCAGAGTGACTGCCTGAAAACGTACTTTTTTCTGAACATCAATACTTGTGGCATCATACAGAGACTAGTATTTTTTTTTAAACTAATTCTATATTATTATTAAGGATAAATGAGTGGGCGAAAAGAACAGAGATCTTACAGTGATAATTTCACTCTTGTCGATTATTAAAGTTTTCCTTTTAATGATTACAACATTATAAGCGATCTTCCTCCCTGTCCCATAGGCAAACCGATCTAAAAAAATCCCTCGTTTCTCTACATCCGATATCTATGACGTCATATGCGATGCCGATGATGTCTCTTTGTTTTAGTCTATGCTGACCCCCCCATCCAACCTTACATGATATCTATTCCTGCTTCTTCTGTGTGAACTCGTTTATTTCCAAACTTTGTGTCACTTCGACTCGTACTTAGTTCGAATTTTGTAAAGATAAACACTAGCTGATGTAACAGTTATCCGACGTAGGACCATGCATTATGTAACAGAAATCCGCGCTCCTACCATACTTTCAAATATCCGCGCTCCTACCATACTTTTCAAATATCGGCGGAAACCTATACGACTTTCTGTTAAATAATTTTTGTATAATCTAAATTGTACATAACCCTTTTTAATTACTCATCCGATATGGGAATAAAATGCTTAATAACGTAATTAAAGTTGTTTTCCGGTTTATAATTTGATTTTCATTTTTTGTAGGCTTTACAAAAGGGTCCTGCTTAAATGCAATACGTTTTAAAATAAATATTCCAAAGGAAAAAGAAAAAAAAAGCAACCATGATGCATCAGTTTATTTTATTTTATTTTATTTCTTTTAATACTTAACATTGAATAAATATTGCATTAGTTTTCTTTTTGTTAATGCGGGGGTACACATTTTGCATCGTTAATCATTTTATATAATTCAAAAACGCTTAATCTATCTGAAGAGGTCTTCACAATTAGATTCGAAACGATGGCGTAATAAGAATGACAATAGAAAGAAGGAAAGTATTTTTATCATCCATTTTTTAAATTATTTTTCTTTTAAATATCGTAAGGAATAATATTTATGCTATTTGTTTTGCTTTACGTATTCTTATATCAACATCGAAACAACAACGACAAAAAAAAATACAAAATTAAATGCTTTTATAAAAGACTCTTTCTTAATGTTATTTTTCAATCGAATTATATAGAAATAAAAACAAGCCTTAAATTTAATAAAGTCGAAAAAAAAATTGTATGTTGTGAATTAGAAGTAATATTCATTCAACCCGCAAAGCTTAACTTTTATAAATGAACTCAATCCCCCCAATAATAGAAACAAACCTCTGATGATTTTTATAGCGGGATAACCTCGTAAAAATACGGAGAGCAATTCTAACTTATTGAATTGATTTTTTTTTTCTTTAGTTAGAGTTAAAATGACAACAATAATTCACTTCATCAATTATAAGAAAAAAAAAATAATTTAGTGTGTGGGGAGAGGGGGGTGAATGTTTTTTAATCGTCCTTTCTGTCTCAAGTCTTAATATCGCAACACTTAAATGCGAGTGTTTGAAAATAAGGTTACGTTCCGTATTTCCCATGTAAAGTTAAAAAATAAGTAAAAAGAGAAAATATTCTATAAAAGTTAAAGTTTAGAATAAGGCTAACGTGTACTGGTAAGTACGTCATGGGAGGAAGTGCGTGTTAGGAATACTTAGTTCGCTGCACCTTATGATCACAAGATCCATAGAATATTTGCGCCGGATCAACCCAGTAGCTTCCGAGAAAACGTCTGTATTACATATAGTATTGTGATGAGTAATTCCTATTAATCTCTATGGCTACCTAATTTTACATTGAACGGATACCATATACTTAGTTTCGTGCATCTTATCACAGCAAAAGTCCCATACAAAATTTCAACTAGATCGATTCAGTAGTTTCCGAAACGGACAGACAGGCTAAGGCAAACATAATATAGTTACAGTTTTACACAACTGAACGATGTTTTTTATTTTCATCTATATACTCTCAAACACCATATGATGCACACACACACACACACACACACACACACACACACACACACACACACACACATATATATATATACATATATATATATATATATGTATTTGCATATATATATATATATGCAAAAACCAACACAACTAGGAAAAAGATTACATCATGTTAGTATTTTGTCATATGGTACAATTGTTTCGACATCAACTAGACAATTTTAAACATTAAGTCGTTCAAAACTTTCGAGGTTGGAATCTGATCAGACTTATTAAAAAATACAAATATGATGTAATCTTTTCCTTTGTTGTTTTGGTTTTTGCAAGTATATAAGAATGCTCGATTACAGAAATGTTAGTCATGTAGCTTAATATTTGAGTCAATTTCATTTTTATTGGTATATGTACATTGCCACAGGCTAATAGGTTTTAATATATTAAACCTTTGGGAAAAATTTTCTGATATATATATATATATATATATATATATATATATATATATATATATATATATATATATATATTGAAGATTAGTTGTTTTGGAATATTTTTGAATGATATACTATTTAAAATTGTTCAAATGGTTATTAAGCAATTGTAACGCATAAGAAAATACACAGTATGATGTTCTCATTTTATATTTTGTTGTCTTGATTTTTTACGAAAAGATTATATATATATATATATATATATATATATACCAAATGTGTGATTGTGTCCTTATATATGTGTGTATGCACAAAAGCAGCCATAATGGGAAATATGTGTGGGAAGCGTCTATCTTGTGCAATGTGGGTGTGGGTGTGCAACACATACAATAAAGCAGTTCATTAACACCAGTTTGTGTAGCGCACAGGCAAAAAACATACCTTTCTCCGTTCTGTCGTCTTTTTGTTCTTTATAAAAATTCGTCTCCTTCGAAGGAAACCAACAACAATAGGTTATATATTTGATATACTTTATTTGCATTTCGGAGTTTTCGACGACTTCTCTTGGTTCCTACATCTTGCTAAAGTCGCGTTCATCTAAAGCTTCCCAAACGCTGAAACAATCTTATTCCGTGCTAACTCATCGCTAGCAAAGACCCAACTTCTCTCAAAACACAACTCTCTCTCTCTCTCTCTCTCTCTCTCTCTCTCTCTCTCTCTCTCTCTCCTATGTGACTTCCATTTTCCCCCAATACCAATCTTCTACTGAAATATTTTGTTTCTATAATATTTAAAACATCTATATCTTTATAACAATCATAATCTCCTCGTAAAATAACTCGACACAAGCCGGAAGTTCAATATACAAAAAATGGATTACGCAGCTTATGTGCCATTGGTGACTTAATTCATCAAATATGATTTTTGAATCTCCGACTACTCCATAGAGGTTAAAAAGAGAGACCCAATTAATCTAAATGTCAATAAGCGTTCAGTCTGGGGGGATTATTTGGTACTTGTGCAGTTGACGAACTCTGCTATTTTTACATAGATTTTTCGATTATTCCATTTTTACGGTCTCTTTTGTTTAATAAATTGTTATGTGAAAATAACTGAATAGCTCAGGTTAGGAATAACCTTCTGAATAATAAACTGTACAAGCATCGATTCTTTCATCGCCCCTTATCCTTGAAGTCTATTAAGGTATTAAGATATTTCTTATGTATGGTTTAAAATTAAGTCGACAGTAGAAAATTCCAACAGAATTTAAAATTTAGGCTAACGTGTATTGGAAGATACGATATGAGAGGAAGTCTATGGAAGAAAAGCGAGAGAATTTCCCCGGAAAACTAAGTATTCAAGTGACCAGGAGCAATTTTCGAGTCCTTCGTCACCCCAAAGACAAAAAACAAGATTGATATAAACAAGAGAGAGGAGTTTCAACCTGTTAAATTCTGGTGTTTCTAACACTATTCTGATGTTTTTTGTTTAGATATGATTAAAATAACATATGAAGCTTTTTCGATAATTAGTCACCAGATTGGAGCTCAGTCGAAGAAAGGAAATTAATAATACCATGTAAATTACACCGGCCCATCTTTAATGTCGCCTCATCTCCCAGATGAATAGATGTGAAAAGGTGGTGGACGGAAGACAAAAGAAATTGATAAAATAATTGAGGAAAAGCAGACGTCTTATTTTTTATAAATAATCTATCGTTTCAGTGGTGTACTCCTCTACAATAAGATCGCCCTTCCTTTCAACTCATCTGTGTTGTTTTGTTGTTGTTGTTATTGGGGTTTTTTTTTTCAAACATAAGCATTTTTTTTTTCGTTGTTTGAGGAAAAGCAGGCAGAACTTAAACTGAGATATAAACGAGAGATAAAAGAAAATACAATGGCTACAAAAAAAAAAAAAAAAGAAAAGAAAAAAGAAAAATGGCAGACGATAGGAATAATCCGGGGGAAAACATGTTAGAGAAGATTGTGAATTTACAACTGTGAACAAAGAATAAGGAAACGTACGAGGGGTCTTCAATAAGTTTCCAGACCCTTTTTTTTTTTCGTATGGGCACTTTTATTGATAGTATACACATGAATGCCTAGTCCTCTTCGAAGTAATCTCCTAGTATTTTTTTAATAACAGACTGTAGTTTATTTTAATTAGTATGGCTTCTCTTAGCATATTTGTCCAGATTAAATGAGATCCGGTTAATAAGGGACTGTAAATTTTAAAAATTAGTATGGTTTCTATTTTTTGGTCTTCATGTGCTATTGCTACATTATCGAATTGTAGTATTAGTCAATTAAGATATTTCTAATGTCAACAGATTGTAGGTTTTTTTCATGGAATAATAGGTTTTGTTTTATGGCGCGCTATATATATATATGTGTGTGTGTCTCTGTGTGTGCGTGGGCTCGTGTGTGTGTGTGTTGGAAGTTTTAACCTTTAAAACTATACAAAAAAATTATTTTTTATTATTCAT
This sequence comes from Euprymna scolopes, assembly GCF_053919585.1. NCBI lineage: Eukaryota > Metazoa > Mollusca > Cephalopoda > Sepiida > Sepiolidae > Euprymna > Euprymna scolopes. The sequence goes on along the minus strand of NC_136510.1, from coordinate 104,297,230 downwards.
TAGAAAATTATTTAGTTAGTAAGTCATTCAATCACCTGCAATCAATGCTTCAACTTGCTCTCTCAATCTCACTATAGTACCAGTAATAATTTATTTTTAAGGGATCATCAGTTTCGGGGATATATATATATATATATATATATATATATATATATATATATATATATATATATATATATATATATATATATCGTACTTTGGGGTAATTGCGCCAACTAGCTAAAATGCTCTTTTGGCAAGCACGCATATAAAGAGCACTTTTTTTTAAGTTGGCGCAATTACTCCAAAGTACTATATATATATATATATATATATATATATATATATATATATATATATATATATATATATACACACACATATATATCATCCCATTTTTTTAAGATGGAATCGGCGATGGTCGAAGACAAGATTCAAGTCAGAACGTACAATTCACAGTTTTATAATTATATAGATTAGAGAAACTCAAAATTACAGACCTCATATAGCATTTACATAACATAGAAAATATTAATTATAAACAATTCATAAAGTTACAGTTTATATATATATATATATATATATATATATATATATATATATATATATATATATATATATATATATGTATGTATAAGGAATGAAAAAATGTACCAGCGGTGGTTGACGTTATGTTTAAAGAAAAAATAGAAAAAACCGAATGAAATTATTAAAAAATCAACGTTTCGTCCTTGTCTCAGAGGACATCTTCAGGATAATTGAAATAAAAATGTGATAATTCGTCCTTTCCCGACATGGGTTGGATTTTAAAAAACTGTCTTTTTTCGCACGATCTATGACTTTTTCTTTTATCACATTTTTATTTCAATTATCCTGAAGATGTCCTCTGAGACAAGGACGAAACGTTGATTTTTTAATAATTTCATTCGGTTTTTTCTATTTTTTCTTTAAACATATATATATATATATATATATATATATATATATATATATTATCGGTAGTAATAATTCGAGATCTATAGTGATAAATAGTTGTACATCTAAAAACAATAATAGATTTAAGGCTCCCAAAATTTATACTAGAGTTGTTTGCAAAGATCAGTGGCGTAACGGAAAGTGAATTCAGTTGTAAGTAACACTATTTCGGAGGATTAAAGTTCAATACTCGGTGCGGGTAATACTTAAAATACAATAGCGAATCAAACAGGACTTCTAATTTACGCAACCTGGATTAAATAAATAATGAATCATATATATATATGTGTGTGTGTGTGTGTGTGTGTGTGTGTGTGTGTGTGTGTGTGTGTGTGTGCGTTTGTGTGTGTGTGTGTGTGCGTTTGTGTGTGTGTGTGTGCTTGAGATATTCAAAAGCAGGAATTAATAAATTATTTACACTCTATTGTCAAACAATAAACTTTGTTGTAATTCTACATAATTTAACCTAGAATTTCCATTTATATTAGTGCTCTATCTTGCATATTGAGCTTTTTTATATCTGGTTGGGATTGTCCTATAAATTTTGATACTAAGATTTATATGGACTTTATGTTTACAGTATTATATAATATGTAATCCTACGGCAATTCAGTATTTCTTTCTCTCTCTCTCTCTCTCTCTCTCTCTCTCTCTCTCACTCTCTCTCTCTCTATATATATATATATATGTGTGTGTGTGTGTGTGTGTGTGTGTGTGTGTGTGTGTGTGTGTGTGTGTGGAAAGATAGATAGATATCATTAGCTGACGCTTCCATTTTCATTTATTTTTATTTCTTCTTACTCTCTTTCTCCAAGCTTTCTCTCTTTTTCTTTTTGTGTCCGTTTTAGATTCGTTCTTTTCATTTCGCCGCTTCCGATCTCCGCCACCATTTTCTTTTCATTCATTCATTTTCATAAGTTCCGTATTTCTTTTCTTCCTCTCTTTTAATACTTAATCTTAACCCCGGCAATATATATGCCCCCCCAACACACACAATTCAACGAGAAGCATTGCAAATAATATAAGAACAATTTAATTACAAGATCAAATATACCACTCATGGCTTCAAGATTGTTCCCGATCGAATATACTATCCGGCGGCGGCAACAACAACAACAACAGTAATAAATGAAGTCGAACGAACGACAAGGATCGAAATGACAACAAAACGGAACAAATTGAGTTAATTCTTGACATACAAAAGTATTAATTACACAGCATTTCAACTGATTTGTGACATCAGGGGAAAACGAAGCTAAGTTACACATGATTCAATTTGACATGAACCGTTGAGTAGCGGCCGACATGTTGAGTTTAGATAAGTGGTGAATCAGACGTGACCAAGACTCGAGCGACGTCTATTAGTAAGTATTTGATAATTGAATTAAGTGCACGAAACAAAAATAAAAGTAAAAAGGATCGGAAAAGAAAAACGTCATTATTTAATTTTGCTTCATCATATTTAAATATGTTCCCGCGTCTTTTTTTTTTTTTTTTTATGAAAATATCAGTGCTTCTGACACGTTTTTATATGAAAAATACGATTCACTTAAATTAGTACACTGAACAGACGCACGGTATTTTAGGTTAAAAATGGCATTTTGATCGGTAAGTTTCAAACAGCATTTTGTCGATCTGTGATAGCTGTTAGCATTTTAATCAATCCCCAATGCATATATTTAGACAGCCTTTCAGTTGGTCTGCAACACATACGCTTTAAATAGCATCTTGGTCGGTCTGTAACGCCTCAGTTTATAATAGCATTTTGGTTTGTCTGTGATATTTAAGCTTCAAAGGGCATTTTAATTGGTTTGTGACGTTTATGTTTCAAATAGCATTTTGGTTTATATATTATTCTTTAATTGGAATTCATTTTTTGAGATGAGCATTATATATTAATTTATTTTTTATTTCGGACTATTATTCTCATCTTTATTAGTTGTTGTTTTTCATCCTTAAAACCAATAAAAGATGAAAAACAACAACTAATAAAGATGAGAATAATAGTCCGAGATAAAAATAAATTAATATAGCATTTTGGTTGGTCTGTGACATTTCAGTTTTAAATAGCATTTTGGTTCGACTCTGAGGTGTAAGTTTCAAATAATATTTTGGTCGATCTGTAACGCTTGGTCAGTATGTAACGCATCACTCATACTTACAAAACTGTTTAAACGTTGTCTTAAGGAAAATTGCTTCCCATCACCCTGGAAAATCTTATCAGTATGCCCGGTATTTAAGAATTCAGGTGATCGTTCATCCCCCTCTCAGTACAGGCCAATAAGTCTCCTGTGCGTCATGAGTAAGTTGCTGGAATCTGTTAAATAGAGAAGTAATCAACCATCTCAGCAAAAATAACCTTCTTAGTGACACACAATATGGTTTCCGTTCTGCTAGATCTACAGCAGATGTGCTTACAGTTATATCGCATAGGATTAGCGAATCTCTCAACAGAGGCAACCTTTCTAGGGCAATTGCTCTTGACATATCAAAGGCCTTTGATAAGGTATGGCATAAAGGTTTACTTCACAAGATCTCCAGCTATGGTATAGCTGGAAATGTCCTCTCAATTATTAAATCATTTCTTTCTGATAGGTTCATAAGATTAGTAGTTGATGGGCAAAAATCAGAAGCTCACAATATAAATGCTGGTGTCCCTCAGAGGTCCATCCAGGGCCCAACTCTTTTCCTGATCTACATTAATGATCTTCCAAATCACATCCTTACATTTTTGCTGACGATACTAACATCTATGGTAGCACATCTAAGACAGTAAACGACCAAGTTCTCTCCGATTCTCTCTCCTCTGATCTTGATCACGTTGTACAATGGGGAAAGGAGTGGCTGGTTACTTTTAAAGCATCTAAAACCAAGCTTCTATCTTTACATCATCAACGTTCTGATCCCCATCTGGCATTAATTAAAATGAATGGCTCTCGTCTTGGGGAGGCCTCAAGGTTTGACAGGCTTCTGGGCTTGACCTTTACTCCTGATCTTAGATGGAATACGTACATCAAATCTGTTTCCAAGGCCGCTGGAAAAATGGTGGGATCCTTCTATCGATCCAGTAGATATCTCACTGCTGATGCAATTCTCTATCTATATAAGAGCCAGATACGTCCAAGGATGGAATACTGTTGCCACATATGGGCAGGAGCTGCTAGAAAAGACTTGTCCTGCCTTGATAGGGTTCAAAGTAGACTTCGTGGCCTGGTGGGAGATGTCCTTTTCTCTTCGCTGCAACCTCTATCTCACAGAAGAGATGTTGCGAGTTTGTCTCTGCTTTATCGTTATTTTCATGGAAAGTGTTCGACTGAGCTTCAATCTATGGTCCCCCCTCGCCAAACTATCACAAGAACCACTAGACTAGCTGAAAACATTATCAATAATTTTCCCCACTCTTTATCTGTGCCTAAACCTAAACATAGATTCCATGATCAAAGCTTCTTTCTTAGAACTGCACGACTGTGGAATTGTCTTCCGTTTTCCTGCTTTCCAGCTGTCTATAATATGGTTGTCTTCAAGTCCAACGTGAACAAGTTTCTGATGAGCCGTTCCACTTAAGTTAACAAATTTACCGAACTTCCATTACTATTGATTACTATATTGTCCTTTTGACTACTCTACACTCTTTAACCTTTATCCTTGAGTGGCCGATCGGCCTTGATAAGTGGTGACGCCTATGTAAACAAAAAAAAAATTTAAATAGCATTTGCATCGATTTGTAACGCCTAACTTTCAAATAACATTTAGGTAGGTCTGTAACACCTCAGTTTAAAATGGCATGACGACTAAGATTCAAATAGTATTTTGGTCGACCTCTGACACCTCTGTCTCAAATAGGATTTTGATTATCAGTTCCAAATAACATTTTCATCGTTATTTAATGCCTCATAATAAAATAGCACTGAGGCCGGTCATTTTAATCGATCTCTGACGTTTACTTTTAAAATAGCATTTTTTTTTATCTGAGCTTAAATTTAATTTTTGCGGTATCTTTTGTTCATTAAAATATTAGGTCAAAGTAGAGAATAGTTAACAAAGCCCCTCTATGTAAAAATGGGCTACTAAATAATAACGATGTTATTTCAACATGGTCGGTAAACTGCAGAAGTATCCATATTCTCCCAAATGTACAAGGTATAATAGAAAAAGCATCTTGTGTTGGGGTTCAAATCTCGGTGGTTAAACGTCAGTGTGGTTAGGTTAGGATCAGGGCTAGGAGTACTTGTGCAGTTTATAGACCGTGCTACTTTTCGGTATTTTGTTACGATAGACAACAATCTGAAAAAATGGCGTAAAAATAAATATAACAAATAAATGTTACCATAGGGTTTATACAGAATTTGAATGTCTTTTTTTAGGGATTTTAAAAAAAGTGTTTTCAAGACTTTTTAAAGGCCGTTTCAATACAAAATTCAAGTTTTAGAAACGAAATTTGATATATATAAAAAAAATCGTCTAATAAACAAAAAAATAGTAGTTTCATTAATATTTTAACATTATTTTAATTAATATTTTTTAAAAAATATTTTAATAATATTTATTTCGATTTTGAATTTCACTTCAGCTACATCCGTAAATTTTTATGTAAAACATCGGGTAGTTTCATAAAAAAAAGGGGCGTAACTCTTGTATTGGAAATAATACAATGCAATTTCAGAAGAATGCATTTATATCGATTTTATTTTTAATATTTTAAAAATATTTCAATAATATCTTAATTAAGATTGAAAATATATTTTTATATTATTTTGATTATTATTCAAAAATATTTTAATAGTATTTTTATTAATATTTAAAATATATCTTAATAGTATTTTGATTAATACATAAAAATATTTTGATAGTATTTTAATTAATATTTAAAATACATTTTAATAATACTTTAGTTAATACTGAAAAATAGTTTAATAGTATTTTAATTCATGTTTAAGAATATTTTAATAGTATTTTAATTCATATTTAAAAGATATTTTAATAGTATTTTAATTCATATTTAAAAGATATTTAAATAGTATTTGGATTAATATTTAAAAATATTTCAATAGCATTTTAATTAATATTTAAAAATATTTTCATAGTATTTTTATTTACCCATGAAAATATTTTTTAGTATTTTAATTAATATTTTAAAATATTTTATTCGTATTTTAATTTATATTTCAAATATATTTTCATAGTATTTTAATTAAATATTTTAATAGTATTTAATTCGATTGTATTTTTCATATTCTGACACAACTTTTACCAATTATGAAATAAATTCTGAAGTTATTTTCCCATATTTTAACAAAATAAGGCATTTTCAAGACAAAGCCCCAAACAAAACAAGATAGTAACTCTTTTATCTACCTGTATTTTTTTCTTGTTAACTTATTTTAAAGCGTTATTTTAAATTTTATTTAATGGAAATCGCTCGAAACAAGGCATGAAACCATTTGATGTAAGGAGAGCTAACATGTACGTAGTACCGAGTTGCTATGTTAGAACGGAACAAAATGGCTGACAAGAGACAGTCATCTTGAGAAATCCTATAATCGCTCAAAATTTTAAACTAAAATAAAATAATGATTGAAACCTATCGGACTAGTGCCGCAGTAGCATTTAGTTGTATACATTTTTAAACACTATTTCGATTTATCGTCTATTAGTAATAAATGCACGGATTTTCAAGTTTAATTTAATTTTTACGGTATCTTTTTTGTTCATCAAATTGTTTGGTGAATGTACAGAATGATTAACAAAGCTTCTCTTCGATGTAATGACTGGGTTTATAAATAATAAATTTACTGTGTTTTATACGAAAGTACTCTATTTTTCTGGGCAAGATTATATAGGGAACGTTTAAAAAAATAATCCAGATTAAATTTGCGGCCAAACTGAACCACGGTCGTCCGCAGCCATGTTTGACATTGTAACAATTAACAATGTAATCGGAGAATTTCCGTATCTGTTTTTGGAAGCGAGAGAAGACAGGGAAGAATAGTTGACATATCAATGTTTTTATTTGTTGTTTGCCTGTAGAGTTTCTTTTTTTTTTTTTTTTTTTAAGTTTAACACCTTATCTCCTTTCGTACACATCGCTCAGATGGCCCTCTCCGTCCCCAGGGAAACAAGCGGCCAGCGTCTTCTTATTCTATTTTAACTTTTTGTTTGTACGCGTGATTATTTATTTATTGTCTAAGCATATCATAAGCTTCCTCTCCTTCCAACGTCACTGGACACCACCTCGTCCTACGTTTGTTTTTCTTCCTTCCGAAGAATTACTGATACTGACCTTATCTATGTCAGACGGCCATAATTCCCGCCAGCCAGCTCGGTTCAGTTCATCCAACAGCACAAGTGTTCGATCAGACAGCACCGCACCGCATGTGCATGCCGGTCCATGATTTACGGCCCTTTGTAGAAAATCACATCTGAACCACCGACCACCGCCATCTTTAACTTCTTTCTTAGTAAAAAAAAAAAAAAAAAGAGAGGTGGATAACCTGGACCCCGTTTCTGTATTTGCTCGCTTCCTGAGAGAGAGAGAGAGAGAGAGAGAGAGAGAGAGAGAGAGAGAGAGAGAGAGAGAGAGATCAAATAGAGGGCGGCGAACAAGTTGTAGATGTATGCCTCTGGAGGAGGGGTACAGGAACAGTAAATTATAAAATAAGTCTTATATTTTATACGACCTTATTTTAGATTTTTTTTTTTTTTTTTGTTTTTTTTACTTTCTATCTTTATCTCGGATGATTCCCGCCCCTTTTTTTCGACCATGTTGCCACGAATACAACGAATCATTTTTCCTCCTTTATTTATTTATTTACTATTCATTTATTTATTTATTTGTTTTCCAAACTCCATCCTATTTCTAGGCTAATTTATTTATTTATTTAGATATTTTTGTTCAGGCTTCTTACAATATGGCCGATACTTCTTTAACTTTCAGCAGATCAAATTGATTTGGAGTCCATTGTGTCGGTCCTCGAAAGTAACGGGCAGAAAAAAATATACAAGCAAATACCTATTTTGGTATAAAAAATATAAATCAAAATTTTCACCGAGAAATATATCGAAATGAATAAATGCGAAACTTAAGCTCATTTTTCGCACCAACGTTGTTATATATTAAGGACTCTACATCACTAGCGATTAAGTTAGCTCGTGTGAATTTTGACAAGGGTCACATTTAGTGCATGTCATGATAACCCAGATCTGTAAAACAGAATCGTTCCTAGAGTTGAATGAAAGATGAGTGATATGGCAGCGGTATAGACCAAACACCATAGAATGACGTCACGTTTTTGAGCCGACTAAAAGAAGTTGCTTTTTTTTTTATTAAGGTTTGTATCTTCGCCCATGAAATAAAAAGGGATAATCTCAGTGAATGTTACTTTGATATCTGTCCATCTGAGTCACTCATTCCTTAAGGTTGAAAGTAAAGTTAAGTAAAAAAAATTATTAAGATACATTAATTTATTTCTCCATTAGTAAATTCTCTCCAAATCTTGAAGAACACTCAGCGAACGTCTTCTTTATGTCATTGTATGAACAACATTTTATTATTTAGTTGTTTACGCCTCTCTATACATATCCACTATATTTGCGTGATTTTTCCTTGCTTCCTGCAGGGAAAGAGAAGGGTAACAAAATGCGAGAAAGAGACACAGAGAGAGAGAGAGAGAGAGAGAGAGACAGACAGACAGACAGACAGACAGACAGACAGAGAAAAAATCAAATAGAGAGCGGAGAACACGTTGCAGATGCATGCCTATGGGAGATGAGTACAGGAAGAACGTCCTTGTTTTAGATTATTGGAAATTGCGCAAGTATACGTGGAAAAATATCAGCAGCGGTGAAGGATGGCTGGCTTGTAAAGAAATTAGTAGCAGTAGCTGAAAAAGACACATATGCAAATTATGAAGTGTGCGTGAGAAGACGGGAAAAAACTTGAGAAAAATACACCACGTGCTCAGAGTAGAAGCAAAGTGCATTCAAGGAAATGGACGTGTAAAGTCAAAGACGAGAATGGGCTGACTGTAACCGGCAACGGTCAGAGGAAGAAGAAACGCCCCTGGTAAAATGAACATGTAGCGAGAGACTTTTTTAAGTGTTATCGAAAGTAATTGTGATAAATGCTTTTGTTAAAAAAGAAAAAAAATGCCGACCCAGATTTTTATTTATTTATTTCGCTTTGTTTGTATGTAACGGCAACGTTACCAGACATTATTACAAATCTAAATTCAAAACACAAATAGACCCGCCATCTTTTCTATATAATACCGAGATATGCATTCTCAGGTTGGTGACTGGTGCGCAATAACTCCATGAGTAGGTAGAAGCTCTTTAGTCCTGGTCGACGATCTATCTAAAAGATAGAAACTCTGACAATAAAAGCCTGCGTGCAATTGTTCATAGATTCTGTGACATATTTTGCCCCAATTAATGTAATCCGCTATATCAATAAGTGTGAATTGTTTTACACAAACTATTACCACTTTAAAGAACTCATTGTTTAAGTTGTCCATGAATTAACTTACTCTGTTTTCCGAAAGAAAACAGTAGGTAAGCCAATGTTTCAATTCAATTCAATGTAGAGCGCGAATAGAAACGACGCCTCCACAACCCGTCACCTGTGAATCATACTGCTTGGTTTGTGGTAACAGGGTTGGCCTTGTATCACTTATGAAGGACTAGATATCAGTGTAACGTCACGTACCGTTGCATTTTACTTTAGTACTTTATCAAAATAAAACTGGAAAAAAGAAAGAAAAATCCGGGTTTTCATTTTTTTGTTTTTTTTTTTTTTTTCATTTTTAACAAGAGTTTTTATCATCGTTATTCTCAGGTCTCGACATCACTTAAAAAAAGTCTCTCGCTGTCACATGTCCATCTAATCTACCTCACGTTTCTCTTTCTTCCGACCGCACGCTGGCCACAGCCAGCCCATCCTCACCTTCACTTTACACGTTCGACTCTTTCGGCGCCGACTTTGTTTCTCTCTAACCACGTGGTGTCCTTTTTCTCCTTTATTTTTCGCGCCAGCTACCGCATACTTCCTAATTTACATACGCGTTTAAACGATGCTGCTGCTGCTGCTAATGCCATCGCTTGCCATCCATCGTTCGCTTCTGTCGATATTTTCATACGCGCTCATATGCATTCTGTTACATCAGTTGCAAAGGTTAGTTAATTTGCTTATTTGTCTTTAAAAAAAATTATGAACTAATTAATTTGTTATTGTTTTGAGTACTACAATGCTTGTTTTGATTTTTTGTGATTCTATTTACTGGACAATTATTTTTGTGTCCTAAATGATTCTCTCTCCTTAAAATGATCAATTGCATTTTCAGCACGTTACGATCTATTTCTAAATTGCAAGCGAATAGGAGAATTAATTTCTTTCTATTCCTTTTTTTACGTTCATATTTAAAATGCGCATAAATTTGCACCGAAATTAGTAAGATCTTAATAATTGTCTATATGAATAAAAGAGTAAGATTTGGTTGTGCGTTCACAATTTAATTGTGAATTAAATATGGATTCTCATATATTGATCAAGAATTTCAAGTAGCAAAATTTGAGAAGCAATATTGAGTGAGCAAAACAAGCTGATATATATATATATATATATATATATATATATATATATATGTCTCTCTCTATATATATATATATGTCTATATATATATATATATATATATGTCTATATATATATGTGTGTCTATATATATATATATATATATATATATATATATATATATATATATATATATTCAGGTTTTTGTTTTTGAGGACGAGAGGTTCTAGGCCGCCTAAGAAAGTCTCTTTGACTGAAACAGATGGCTATTTGTAGCGACCATATTTAACTGTTTACCCTCAAATAATAAAACGCACACACACACACATATTTATATATATATATATATATATATATATATATATATATATATATATATATATATATATAATATATTCCTATAATTTTTTTTTCTGTGCATTGATATTCATATTAAAAACCCTTTTTTTCTATTTATTTAAAAACAAAATACAACTTTGTTATATGTGGGTCATGGAATTTGATTCATCTGCAAAAGATCTAGTTAATTTTTATATTCTTTTAAACATTCATTTTAATTAATTCCCTATTAGTTTTTTCGGTTTTCTTATGGGATAATCATCTTTAGTTAACTATTACGTGTAATTATATTCATTCAGATATTCTACATGATTTATACTTGCATAATATTTGCGTAAGAAGATTATAGTAAACTGTCTATATATTATATATTCATGTATACCTATATTTGTTTTAAAAATTGGCTAATAAACTTCTCATTCAGTTTTTGGTCTATAGACATGAAACTTAATATGTAGGGTATTCGAACCCATGTGAAATGCGTAATATAGTAGCTATTGCAGCAAACATGTTTTCATAGCTCAAGCATTAACGTAAAAGGAAAAAATAAATCGTAAGCTGCACCTTTTGGTTTCAATTCTCGTGTGGCGCACGAGTCATTATTTATTTATTTTTTTATTTATTTTGCATCATTACATAAAATATAATATACTAATCTGCAAAGATCTAAAATTCATACGTAAGCATATTTTACAACTGGGCAATGCCAATCGGCCTGCTATTATATATATATATATATATATATATATATATATATATATATATATATATATATCTGGATAGTGGTTTTTTGTGTATATCCGTTAGAAGCGTTGAGTGAAATTTGAAGAATAAAACATGTATAAATAGATTTGAAGTCAAAACTGCAACGCGAAATTTTTTATAAAATAAATTTTTAAAGAATGCGTGACCACGCGTCACGTATCCGGCTTCATAAAAACCCCGTAGTTAACAATATCACGTGGACTCTTCATCGAACTATCTTCCACTACATCATGTCGAGGAAGAAGAGGAAAAAAAAGATTGATAAAGGAGTCTTACTCCGAAATATATTTCTTTAAGAATAAACACCTGTTTATTTTATAAAAAATTTTGCGTTGCAGTTTTCGCTTCAAATGTATTTATACATGTTTTATTCTTCATATATATATATATATATATATATATATATATATATATATATATATATATATATATATATATATATACTTCCTCTACTTTTATTCTGTTTTTTTTTTATAGGGGTAATGCACCTTTTGAGGAATGGATCGAATTGATAGCGTACCTTATTTTACCATGTACGTGCATGGAGTACTTTTTTTTAAATTTAAGATGTTGGGCTAGTTTGTTTGGTTTTATTTCATTAAATTTTTATGTGTCTGTTTATCCTAAATTAAAGTCTATTCTGTGTTTACAGTTGTTTGATATTTCACTTTTGCAGTTTAATAGATTTTAAAGGGCTTTAATATATATATTGAAGAAGACTGAAGGATCGGACGAAATTATGTTGTTGTTTTTTTTTTTTTTGTATTTTAAAATTTTTTTCATAACTTTTTGTATTCCTGCACGTCACCAATAGAAAATGAATAAAGAAAAGTAATAAACTTTTATAGTTTTCGTATTCATTTTTTATACATTTCATAGACATATGTGTGTGTGTGTGTTTGTTTGTTTAATATATGTGTCTGTGAGAGAGAGAGAAAGAGAAATAGAAAAAGGAGCGAAGGAGTGAGAAATGTGGGGCATATTAAGACGGAGATAAAGAAATCGGTCGACGCGTGTTCAATGTCGGATAAGTACGCCAGAGTACCAGCTGCTCATTCAAGGAGAACTTACCCAATTTATAAGTTGTTGAAATTTCTATTTATGTTATAGTGTGTGTGTGTGTGTGTGTGTGTGTGTGTGTGTGTCCTTTCACTTTTCCAAGGTTTTCGTTTTTGATTGTACACTTTCTTTGTTTGTTTTTTTTGTGTGTTTTGTAAAACGGGCCTAATCGAAGCGCCTGTCCCCTTACCAAATCCTCCCAAACCTAACAACGAGGGCAACGATAAGCGTGTCACCAGCACCCCCGGGCCTTTCTTCACGTTCCTTTGTCAAATGCACTTATACATCTTATCAGTCAGCATTTCCGTCTTTTATGGGTCTCCGCCCCACGCGACGACGACGCAGTCTTGTCCACCCGAGACGGATACAGTTTGACATTTTGAGAAAATCTCAAGACTCAAGACCGAGGAGCGCGAAACAGAGACTCAAAATCACGCTGATACAGCGGATATGTATAAAGAGGCGTAAACAAGTGATTGCGACTGAGTGTGGAGGGGTTGGAGGAGGCAACGCCCTCGGGCGGAAAATAAGAAAAGCGCTGGAAAATTATTCCGTTGAATATGTTTTGATGTATTATTTGTATAAACGAAATTGTACAACTGATTTTTTTTTACACGGTGGTCACCACTTATCAAGGCCCGGAACCCACTCAGGGATAAGGGTTATTGCAAGTACAGTACGTTAGTGTTGAGATTTGATGAAGTGTTTACTTAAGGGTGCGGTTCCTTAGGAATTTGTTAACGTTGGACTTGAAGACATCCAAGTTGTAGTCCGGTGGGAAGCAGGCAGACGGAACAGAGTTCCACAGGCGTGCAGTTCTAAGAAAGAAGCATTGTTCATGGAATCCACGTTTTGATTTAGGCACAGATAAAGAGTGGGGGAAATTTTTCACAGTGGTTTCAGCTAGACGGGTGTTTTTCGTGAAAGATTGGTGAGGGGGGACCAGAGATTGGAGTTCAGGCGAGCATCTACCATGGAAATAATGATAAAACAAAGATAGGCTCGCAACGTCTCTTCTGTGAGAGAGAGGTTGCAGGGTAGAGAAAAGGGCATCCCCCACTAAGCCACGAAGTCTATTTTGTACTTTGTCAAGGCAGGATAGGCTGTTTTTAGCAGCTTCTGCCCAGATATGGCAGCAGTATTCCATTCTGATTTTCGTATATCTCTGTGTGTTTCTCGTCTTTACGTCACTTGTACATTATTGTTTTTTTATTATTCATTATCATTTATCGAAATCGAAATGCAATAGCTTAACATTATATATATATATATATATATATATATATATATATATATAGAGAGAGAGAGAGAGAGAGAGAGAGAGAGAGAGAGAGTAACATCCTATTTAAAAATAAATACAAAATTAAATTAGAATGCATTTCGATTTCTTCGTAAAAAATTAGCTATTACTATCATCATCATCTATATATTATTACGATAACGTGTTTTATTTTTTGCGAACGTTTACATCCGGGTTGTTTAATTACGTACTTCGATTTCTTGTCATAAATAATTTTGCCATAAATCACAACTTTATGACATATAAACTCTATAATAATATATACGAAATCTGCAAGAATTAAAATATCATATTTAAGTGTACTTTACGAGCAGGCTTCGCCGGTGTTCGTTCTAGCTTAGATAAATACTTTTGTAGTTTTAATAAAAAATCGACACATTACATATGAATGAGTCTTCTGTGGAATTTCCACAGGTCCCGCAAGTAAAGAAAAGTGAATAGTGTTTTATGTAGCAGCTGTTAATGTGCATTAAATATCTTTTTATCGGTCGGAATATAAAAGATAGATATTTTTGACATGACACTGCCTGGCTGCCGGCAATGGATAACGCGTCTAAGGATGAGAGGATTACAGGCTGGAATACTGGCAAGTTCGTATTTTAATCTTTTGTATTAAGTTGAAACTTTACTCGAAATTTGCACAAATATACGATGCATTAATTGAAAAAGAATAATCTATATATTAATACGATAGCGTGTGTGTGATTTTCTGTGTCTATTTTACATCCGGGCCGTTTAATTGTTATGTCACTTGTGCCCCCACGACGTGAACACCCTCCACAGACTCGACAGGCTGCAAAATCCCACCCCCACACTGTAGAGATCCCTAGATGTAAAAGATCTTTCTACTCCAGTAGTTTCTTCCCCAGAACCGCTAGATTTTGGAATTCCATTCCAGGTCCCTGCTTCCCCAAACTGTACTGACGTGCAGGCAGAAGTTAAAGTGCAACGTGAGCAGACATCTTGCTGCTCAAATCCCTACATAGTGCCCCAGTAGTTGTTGCCTCTGATAGTAGCCCCCTAGACCAACATGACAATGTGCCTTGCTTGGGGTGAAAATGTAATAAAAAAAAGAAGTAATTTTACCAAGAATTCTTCATCAGGTTTGGTTTCGGTAATAGCTGATGACACTCAAGTCATTTAAATGTGCGTGTGTATATATATATATATATATATATATATATATATATATATATATATATATATATATATTATTTTTTAATAATAAATAAATGAATAAAATACGTCCAACTAAAAAATGGGCGACTTTCTAAGGAAACACCGGATTTCCAAGGTGGAGACGTTAACCTTAATATCGTTTAAAAAATCAACAACAAAAACTACATATCGTGAGAAACAAGTTTTCAAATTTCATTCAGTAAAACAAAAGTTATGATGAATTTACTGGTGTTCAAAGTCGTAAAAAAACACAAGGAGTTGAGCGACGTTTTTTATGATTGGTTTACAAAGCAACCACGTCGCTTCAGCGACTAGTGTTGCTACTAATCCACCGCTGTCGCATAAAAAAGAGTAAAACAAAAACAAAACAGACAGAAAGAATGAAAGAGAGATAATTGGGGAGATTTTATTGAAAGCAGACGAGTGCCGTTTTATTGCATATGTGTATGTTATGCTTTTGGTGACAAAAAAAAAAAGACTGAAATTAAACAAAGAACAAGTGAACTTAAAGGAAACCTGGAGAAATTATGGATTACAATAGAAAATGCGAGCATGAAAAGTAATATGGTTAAGCTTAAACAGGGAAAATAAATATAAATATAATAAATATATACCATAAAATATTGCAGCGTTAAGAATTATTTTAATTCAATTTATGGCATTAATTAATTCTTAATCTGCAATATTTTAAGTTATGAATTTATTATATTTTTTACTAGAATATCTTTTCCTTTTCTTTTCCAGTTTTAACAACTAGTCATTTATTTTCCATGTTTAAGCTTAACCATATAACGTTTTATCCTCGCATTTTTCTATTGTAATATATATATATATATATATATATATATATATATATATATATATATATATATATATATTAACTGAAATTTTCAAATACGTTCCGATTAAAGATTGTATAATACTGTAAAAGTCCCTATAAATATGAAAATCAATAATAATCAGATTTTAAAAATACTCAATATAAAGCAGTAGTATAAATGACAATTTGGTAAGATAAAAAAAATTTTTCAACAAGAGATCTAAAATTTTACATTTTAAAACTTGAAAATTTTTGTGTTCCTTGTGGAATAATAAATTTCTCATAAATTTTTTAATTTACAAAATTTAAAGGCAAAGGCGTGATTGTTTTTGCTTGTGTGTGTGTGTGTGTGTGTGTGTGTGTGTGTGTGTGTGTGTGTGTGTGTGTGTGTGTGTGTGTGTGTGTGTGTATTTCTCACAAAAAATTTCGACACACGCGACGGATACTCACAAGATCGGTATCATTTTAAAGCACATTCCTCCCGACGAAAAATATCGGAAAATTGGCAAAAAGCATTCATTTCTTCACCCTAACTTCTCCCGTTTTTTTTTTTTTTTTTTTTTTTTTTTGTAACGAAGAGGGGTCGCTTTTTTCGTCGACATTTTCGAAAGTTATCGTCTCTGTTGGATTGACTACGCTTAATTTCAACGCTCTTGACTTCCGTTTGCGCGATGGAGACATCAGCTAAGCCGTCTGGTTTTTTTTTCCTCCTTCGCGTTACGGGTTCGAGCCTGCCTGTCTACTACAACTTTTCTTTAACAACAAACTGCCTACTGCTGTTTTGATGTCCACCCCACAACTGAAACCACTTTTTTTAATCCCTCCCAGCCGGGGTTCCATACTCTACACACCCGACCAACGCCGGGGAACCCCACTCATATATATATATATATATATATATATATATATATATATATATATATATATATATATATATATATATATAGTTTAAAGTTACATAGAAACTTTGTTACATTATCAATTCAATAAGGATTGAAGAAAGGGAAAAATGGGATTCCTTCGCTCATGGCATTTCGAAGCTAAGTGCTTCTCGTCAAAAGGGGAGAAAAGCCGGCATTATACAAGAATAAGAGTAAAACGACTATATCGACTTGAAATACATTTAGGTTAGAAATGAAAAAAAAATGGAATTAAATTAGGAGAAATGATATGATGCAGAAAAAGGAAAGTGAGCAGAAGAGAAATAATGAGGAATATATATATATATATATATATATATATATATATATATATATATATATATATATATATATATATAGAATAAAAAAGTCTGATTTTAGTTTGGATCCCTTAAGAAGTACTTGAGCCTGCAATAAATATGGTGACTACATCGACCAGTTTGCCCCAGATGTAGAGAAATATATTCGGAAGACTTAAAGGATCAAAAATAAGAAAATGAAAAGAAATAATTCTGCCTAATAACACACACTTTATATATATATATATATATATATATATATATATATATATATATATATATATATATTAGAATAAGTAATCAAAATGGTAAACTTAAAATATATTATAAATATTAAAGAGTTAATATTTACAAGTAATCTCAGTATATATATATATATATATATAGACTTGTATGTAATGTACTGAGTTCCTGTAATCCAGTAAATTTTCATATACCAATAAGTTTTAAGTCAAAAAGAGATGACTTAAAAAGTAAACTACAAAATTATCATATTTCATAATTGAGCATTAATATGCTGTATAATGAAATATACTATATATATAGTATGGTAAGATACATTTCAACGACCAAAAATATATATATATATATACATATACATATATATATATATATATATATATATATATATATATATATATATAAGGCGTGTAAACCTGTCGACTTTGCGAGGGTAAGGTTAAAGTCACGTGACAAACGATGTCGAAATTTGTAGCTGCTTTTGAATCTTCCGTCAACCACACCGCCAATATTTTCCGCCTTCTAGTCTCGAGTTACAACTTCGTTTTATTCCTTCACAAAGAACCGTCAAATTTGATCTTCCACGGAAAAATACGGTCCGGACGTGGCGCACAAAAAAGGGTGAGGTGAATAAAAGCAACACATCGAACTGATTAAAATAAAATGTTAGGTTTAGTATTTCCTACGAATGAAGGTGTAGCTAGCCAGCAGTACACGACAGAAATCCTGAGGGAGGCCGGAGGACATTAATCGAAACGACATGAGGAAGACGTGTAGTAAATGAGACTGCTAATCAGAAACAAAACAATTATATATGTCGGCTGTCGGACAAACGGTCGGGGTTCAATCCTGGCTTGAGGTAGTTGCCTGTCTAGCCGCACTAATGAGCTGTGAAACAGCGAAACAGTACTGTATGTGGATGACTATATATATATATATATATATATATATATATATATATATATATATATATATATATAACTACTTCATTTACTCACATAAAATTAATATACAAAAGTATAAATTTATGAGTAAACTTTAAGTATTTACTTCAAAAGTGCTCAATACGTAGGTAGAGCTAGTTAGTAAGTTATAAAATATATATGGCGATTAAGCTACACTGAATATTCCGCGTTTCATCCACTAGGACGTATAAGCCTGAAAAGTCCTAGAGTGGATGAAACGCGGAATATTCAGTGTAGCTTAATCGCCATATATATTTTATAACTTACTATATATATATATATATATATATATATATATATATATATATATATATATATATATATATATATGTAACAAATGATTAATAAAACATGTTAAAAACATCTTGAAAAAGAGTTAAAAAAACATATTTAATTTTAAAAAGGAAGCACAAGATAAGTGGATAGTCCTTAATCCGCGGAGTTTCGAAGAAATACTCTCCTTCTCATCAGAGGGCAGGAATTAGCAAAATGCGGGATCGGATTTTCCATGTAAAAGTATTTAATGAAACCACAAGTTTACTTGTAAATATTAGCTCTTTAATATTTATAATATATTTTAAGTTTACCATTTTGATTACCTTGGTAAACTTATTGTAATTTATATATATATATATATATATATATATATATATATAATCTCATTATTATGCAAGCATTATTAGTTACATATGTGCATACACGTTTCGGTGGAATTCCTATTTACAGAGACCCAACTCGTCAGACCATAGAAGAAAACATTGGAACGAGAATCACAGTTCAATTCGTTTTGTATATAAAGAAAAATCTGAAAGAAGCGGGGTGCATAGTTTATGAATGTAAACAGTAGCAGTTTTTAGAGGGAGGTATGGTAAATAAAGAGAGTAGAGGTGGGAAGGAGGGAGAGGCGGGAAGTAGGATTCAACCTTGTTAGTCTATCACAATGGGGGGTTTCATTTTAAACAAGACGGTTGTCTTTGTTTGCTTTGATCTGGAGTAATATTATACCCTCGCCAGCGCAGCTTCTCTATTTTAAGACTTCATGGCGTATTTTTCTATTCGGTGGCATATTAGTTATCTATCTATTTTATTGATAAGTTATATTAATTTATTCATTTTAATCCTCGCTTTTTCTATTAATTCGTTTTTTTTTTTTTTCGTTTTCACTTATTTTATTTTTTTGTCTGTTTGCTTTTTTTTATTTCAATATAATACACGTCTACATTACCAAATTAAGAATCTTTGAACGAATATACACGCTAATTCATATGATTTTATCAATGGTATCGTGGGAGTTACATTTTTCATTCTAATGTGTCCGAAGTAATTAGACAGGCAAACGTTCTTGTTTCTATATATAAACTTAATTTCGATGGTTGTCATTCTTTCTTTCATTTGGGTTGTTTAACTTTTCCTCAATATTAGAGTATATAATGTTGCGGCAATATGGTACTCGTTGTGGTCAAAAAGTACGTGTTCAATTTAGTAGAACGTTATAATTGAAAACTGATCCCCGACGAACAAAAGTCATCATTTTTTTTTTCTCCAATTTTTATTTTTTTTTTTTTTATCTGAAAGTTAAATTTGTAAACGATTACATTAACGTGAAAAAAAAAATAAAATAAAATTTAAATTGTGCAATTTACAGTGGGGGGGGGCACTTTCAGAAACGTCTGCTGAATCTCTTAATGAAAAAGAATTGTAGTACATCAAAATGACACCAATTTAATCTTGCTTAATATAAAAATATATTACGAAATCAAATCCACCAGAATGCATTTCAGTTTTCATAAACCAGTAAATCATTTTAATCTTTTTTTAAGTATCCGATTTTGTCAGCTCACTATTGCTTTGCAAAGTTTTAAGTGAAATACTTGAAACGAAAACTTTACATAATAAACATTAGATTCATAAGTTGCTTGCAAACACAAGATGAAACTTCATTTATATAAATAAATATTAACCTTTTAGTCATTTTGAGAGAGAGAGAGAGAGCAAGTAGACAAGCCAGCTACTCTCTCCTTCCTAAGTTCTCTCTTATGGCAAACGGTGTTAGTTCAATTCTAGAAAAGTTCTTTTAATATATTTATTTTTTTATATTAAACTAGCCTGGGTGTTTGGAGGTGTGTTGAGCAAAAATAAAAATAAAATAATTATTTTTGACTTTCAAAATCATAAAAACTATTTCTTTTTATATAAAACACATTTTCACATTCTAAGCATTTTATATTCATTACTTTTCATCCAGTTTGTATTTGATTTCATTTATGTCAGTCTTTTTTATAACGTTCTTTGTCTGTCAAATAATTTACACCGCTAGGAAAGTGTTTTTCATTAGTAACATTATTATAAGGAAAGTTGTTTTATAAGTAATAGTGTTATAGAGAAAGCTTTTTTCATTAGTAATATTATTATAAGATTAGTTTTTTTCATTAGTAAGGTCAGATTTTTATTGATAATATTATTATAAGGTTAGCTTTTTTTTCATTAGTAATATTATTATAAGAAAATGGATGAAATGAAACAGTCAAAATAGATGTCAGTATTTCAAAGAAGATTAGTTTTTTTCATTAGTAACATTATTATAAGGTCAGTTTTTTTTATTGGTAATATTATTATAAGGTTATTTTTTTTTCATTAGTAATATTATTATAAGAAAATGGATGAAATGAAACAGTCAAAATAGATGTCAGTATTTCAAAGAAGCTTTTTCTTTGAAAAATGGCGAAAAAAATGTATAAAACTTATCAAATATAAAAAAAAAAAAATAGACATAAAGTTGAACTTCTTTTCTGATTGGTGATTCCCTGTCTCAAATAAATTAATAAAGATTAAAAACATCTTTCAGCGTCGGTTCTTCTATGGACTGCCATTTCCACGCGACGTCCAAAATTTGACGCGAGGACTTAAAAAAAAGCTTGGATTTAATTTAAATAAAAAATGTTTTTAAAAAATTGAATCCAATTTTTTTCAAAGGACTTTTATTTTATTTATCTTTATTTTTTAATTTTTGCTTTTCTATGCCTGTACATCTCAGGCGTAAAATCCTTTATTCATTAGTTGTTGTTCTTTTTTTTTTTAAATTAAAAAAAAATTGTTTTGTTCGACTTTGCATTGTGGAATTTTGTTTGTATCTACTTTAAAAGAGAGAAAGGAAAAAGGAAGGTAATTTTCATTATCTTCATTCTTTATTTATTTTATTATTATTTACATTTTTTTAGTATTACTTCCCCTTACCAGACGATTCCCTTATCTAAAGTCATTAGTCTTTTTATTTTTACTTTAATTATTATGCTTTTTTTTTTTTTTATACAGTCCTCGCCAGACAAAAATGTTTCCTTCTTATAGTCTTACGATGAATAATTTAAGAAAAATCTGCTTTCCTCACAACCACTACCGGGACCCTTGCAACCATCACCATTTCTTAATTGTAGTTCGTCAGCGATGGGGGTAAGAACGAAACGGAGAGAGTTAAAATTCTATTTTATTTTTCATTCCCAACCCCATACGTTTTCTTATTTATTTATTTTGTCAAGAAAATATATTTTTTTAAAAAAGTACTTAATCCGTACACAGCTGGGTTGGACTAAAATGGTAAGACATCAAAACGATAACTAATGAACAACTAAAATGGCGACGATTGCGATAGGAAGGGTAGAAATTGGGACAGGAGGCGGGTGAATGAAAAGCGGGGAATTTGAAGGGACGCGGGGAAGTGAGAGATGAGGGGATGGAAGGGAAACAGTTCAGTCTCCGGTTTCTCTTTCATTTTTTTTTTATTTATAATTTATACTACTATTTTTCTTTCTTTCTTATTGTTCCACCTCTTATTCGAAATATTTTTTATCATTATTTTTTCCGCCATCTTGGATTCTTATCACCTTGTAGTTTGTCTTTTTAAAAAATTAGTTCAAGACGTTTCTTTATTCATTTTTCGTTCATTTTAGTCATTTATATACATTTTTTTTTTTTTAATTTTCTATATATTTTTTCTCGTTAATTTCCTTCCCCTCACTCACCGTCTTCGTCCTTCGGCATTTTCTGTATTTCTTTCTTCTCCTCTGTAACTAATTTCTTCATTTGTTTTTGTTTTTTTTTTATCTCTGGTTATTTAGTGTATTTTCTTCTTTTTCTTTCCTTTCATTCTCTCATGCATATTTTCTTTCCTCGATTTTTAAAAAAAAAATTTCCTGTTTTTTTTCTTGATGTCCCTATTGTATGTTTTATTTTTTCATTGCCTCTTCCTTGCATTTCTTTCATTTGCTCTCATTACGTTTTTCTTTCATTTCTCATCCCCCTCTTTCTATCTTTTCCGTTTTTGTCTCTTTCTAACTCTTTTTCCATTTTTCTTTGTTAGCATTTAAAATCTCTCTCTCTCTCTCTCTCTCTCTCTCTCTCTCTCTCTCTCTCTCTCTCTCTCTCTCTCTCTCTCTCAGTTTTTTTCCTCCTTTTTATTATGTGATGTCCTTTTCTCTTCTCTGCAAACTCTTTCCCACAGAAAAGACGTTGCGAGCCTGTCTCTGCTCTATCGTTATTCCATGGCAATCTGTGGTCTCTCCTTGCCAAACTTTCACAAAAACACACGACTAGCTACAACCACTATCAACAATTTCCCCAACTCTCTATCTGTGCCTAAATCTAAATCAAGCTTCCATGAACAAAGCCTCTTTCCTAGAACAGCCTGCCTTATTCCTGGCTGACTACAAGTCAGATGTAAACAAGTTCTTTTCGAACTGTCCCCCTTAAATATTCCAAATTCTACCCAATCTACACTATTAACGATTACTACACTGCCATCATACATCCATTAACCTTTATCCGCTAGTGGCCTTCCTTTTTTTTTCCTTCTTTTTCTCTGCATTTCTATCTTTGTTTAATTTTTGTGTTTTTCTTCTTTTTTTCTCTATTAATTATTCTTTTAGTTTTTATTCATTTATTTTTAATCATTAACCTTCCAATTATTTTCTTTTTTTATTTTGTTGTTTGATTTTATTCCGTTTTCTTTTTCGTCCTTTTCTTTCGCATTTATTTTTATCCCTTTAAAATTTTCATTTTATTTCTTTTTTACTCTTTCCTCATTTTAATGTCAAAATAAATTCTTTTCATTTTAAATTTCGTTTTTACAATTTTTTGCTATCGTATTTTATTTTCTCTTATTCACTTGATATTTCACATTTTCCTCACCTCCATTCTTTATGTTTTAATTTCCGATTTTTTCGATTTTTTTCATTTTCTATTTTTCTTCTTTTGTTCATTTTCTATTGTTCCTTTTTAATTTTCTATTTTTTCTTTTTTCTATTTTTAATTTTCTATTTTTTCTTTTTTCTATTTTTCATTTTCTATTTTTCTTTTGTTTTCATTATCTATTTTTCTTCTATTTTTCTTTTTTCTATTTTTATCTTTTTCATTTTCTATTTTTCTTCTATTTTTTCTCTTTCTATTTTTTTTCATTTTCTATTTTTAATTTTCTTCTATTTTTTCTTATTTCTATTTTTCTGTTTTTTTTCTTATTTCTATTTTTTATTTTTTTATTTTCTATTTTTCTATTTTTTCATTTTCTATTTTTCTATTTTTTCATTTTCTATTTTTAATTTTCTTCTATTTTTTCTTATTTCTATTTTTTTATTTTTTTATTTTCTATTTTTAATTTTCTTCTATTTTTTTCTTATTTCTATTTTTCTATTTTTTCTTATTTCTATTTTTTTATTTTCTATTTTTAATTTTCTTCTATTTTTTCTTATTTCTATTTTTTTATTTTTTTATTTTCTATTTTTAATTTTCTTCTATTTTTTTCTTATTTCTATTTTTTTATTTGCTATTTTTCTATTTTTTATTTTCTATTTTTAATTTTCTTCTATTTTTTTCTTATTTTTATTTTTTTATTTTCTATTTTTTTATTTTTTTATTTTCTATTTTTAATTTTCTTCTATTTTTTTCTTATTTCTATTTTTTTATTTTTTTATTTTCTATTTTTAATTTTCTTCTATTTTTTCTTATTTCTATTTTTTTATTTTTTTATTTTCTATTTTTAATTTTCTTCTATTTTTTCTTATTTCTATTTTTTTATTTTTTATTTTCTATTTTTAATTTTCTTCTATTTTTTCTTATTTTTATTTTTTATTTTCTATTTTTTTATTTTTTTATTTTCTATTTTTAATTTTCTTCTATGTTTTCTTATTTTTATTTTTTTATTTTCTATTTTTTTATTTTTTTATTTTCTATTTTTAATTTTCTTCTATTTTTTTCTTATTTCTATTTTTTTATTTTTTTATTTTCTATTTTTAATTTTCTTCTATTTTTTTCTTATTTCTATTTTTTTATTTTTTTATTTTCTATTTTTAATTTTCTTCTATTTTTTCTTATTTCTATTTTTTTATTTTTTTATTTTCTATTTTTAATTTTCTTCTATTTTTTCTTATTTTTATTTTTTATTTTCTATTTTTTTATTTTTTTATTTTCTATTTTTAATTTTCTTCTATTTTTTCTTATTTTTATTTTTTTATTTTCTATTTTTTTATTTTTTTATTTTCTATTTTTAATTTTCTTCTATTTTTTCTTATTTCTATTTTTTTATTTTCTATTTTTTTATTTTTTTATTTTCTATTTTTAATTTTCTTCTATTTTTTCTTATTTCTATTTTTCTATTTTTTCATTTTCTATTTTTAATTTTCTTCTATTTTTTTCTTATTTCTATTTTTTTATTTTCTATTTTTCTATTTAATCTTGACTAGTTGAAATTTCACAACGGACTCTTTCATATGTAATATATTGATGTTGTCATTCTGTGAATGTTTAGTGGAAATGGAGACACCCTGAGATTTTTGTAGCTCTTTTGTTAAAACTGCAAAAGTATTTGTCTAAGCTATCAGGTGTCCGGTCATAAAATACGCTTAAATATGATATTTTAATTTATGCAGATTTCGTATATATTATTATAGAGTCAATTTTCCTATATATTATAAAGTTTTGATTTCAAAAATAAAAAATATATATCCATATGATTTGAGTGCATCAGCTTTAATCGAAACCGAAACCAAAACCAAAACTTATGAAGAATATATATATATATATATATATATATATATATATATATATATAATTACTTCATTTAATCACATAAATTAATATACGAAGATATAATTTTATGCGTAAATTTTCAATATTTACTTCAACAGTGCTCAATGGATAGGTAGAGTTAGGTAGCAAGTTATGAAAATATATATAGCAATTAAGCTACACAGAAGCTTAATAGCTGAATTAACGTAATTGCCATATATATATATATATATATATATATATATATATATAGTTAAATTAGCTTAATTGCCATATATATTTTCATAACTTACTCTCTCCCTCTCCGTCTTTGTTTGGCTGTCTGTTTCTCTTATATATATATATATATATATATATATATATATATATATATATATATATATATATATATATATGAGAGAGAGAGAGAAAGAGAAGAGAGAGAGAGAGAGATCTTGAGTTTCTTCAGCTATATTCGAAACCAAAACCAAAACTTACGAAACATTCTTGCTAAAATTATTTATTACAAGAAATGTAAGGTCATAACAATTAAATAACAGAAAAAAGACGTAAGAAAAAACACAAAATAACACACACACACACACACTACCGTATTAATAGGGATTTTCTTTCTTTTCTATTCAATTTTGTCTTTTTTTGTCTTTTCTATTCATTTTTCTCTTTTTTTTCTTTTCTATTCAATTTTGTCTTTTTTTTCTTTTCTATTCAATTTTGTCTTTTTTTTCTTTTCTATTCAATTTTGTCCTTTTTTTTCTTTTCTATTCAATTTTCTCTTTTTTCTTTTCTATTCAATTTTGTCTTTTTTTTTTCTTTTCTATTCAATTTTGTCTTTTTTTTCTTTTCTATTCAATTTTGTCTTTTTTTTCTTTTCTATTCAATTTTGTCCTTTTTTTTCTTTTCTATTCAATTTTCTCTTTTTTCTTTTCTATTCAATTTTCTCTTTTTTCTTTTCTATTCAATTTTCTCTTTTTTCTTTTCTATTCAATTTTGTCTTTTTTTTTCTTTTCTATTCAATTTTGTCCTTTTTTTTCTTTTCTATTCATTTTTCTCTTTTTTTCTTTTCTATTCAATTTTGTCTTTTTTCTTTTCTATTCAATTTTCTCTTTTTTTTCTTTTCTATTCAATTTTCTCTTTTTTTTCTTTTCTATTCAATTTTCTCTTTTTTTTCTTTTCTATTCAATTTTCTCTTTTTTCTCTTTTCTATTCATTTTTCTCTTTTTTTTCTTTTCTATTCAATTTTCTCTTTTTTTTCTTTTCTATTCATTTTTCTCTTTTTTCTCTTTTCTATTCATTTTTCTCTTTTTTCTCTTTTCTATTCATTTTTCTCTTTTTTTTCTTTTCTATTCAATTTTCTCTTTTTTTTCTTTTCTATTCATTTTTCTCTTTTTTTTCTTTTCTATTCAATTTTCTCTTTTTTCTCTTTTCTATTCATTTTTCTCTTTTTTTTCTTTTCTATTCAATTTTCTCTTTTTTTTCTTTTCTATTCAATTTTCTCTTTTTTCTCTTTTCTATTCATTTTTCTCTTTTTTCTCTTTTCTATTCATTTTTCTCTTTTTTTTCTTTTCTATTCAATTTTGTCTTTTTTTTCTTTTCTATTCAATTTTCTCTTTTTTTTCTTTTCTATTCAATTTTCTCTTTTTTTTCTTTTCTATTCAATTTTCTCTTTTTTTTCTTTTCTATTCAATTTTCTCTTTTTTTTCTTTTCTATTCAATTTTCTCTTTTTTTTCTTTTTCTATTCAATTTCCTCTTTTTTCTTTTTCAATTCAATTTTCTCTTTCTTTTTTCTTTTTCAATTCAATTTTCTCTTTCTTTTTTCTATTTCTATTCAATATTCTCTTTTTTTTTCGTTTTGTATTCAGTTTTCTCTTTCCTCTCTTTCTTTTTCAATCTTCCTTTCTCTTTTCTTTTTCTGCATCTATTCAAATATATTTTTCTTTTCTATTTTTCCATTTTTCTAATCTATTCTGTCTTTTCTCTATTTCTTTTGATATTCAATCTAATCTTTTCTTTCTGTCTTTCAATTTTTCATTCACTATTTAGCAATTTAGTTTTTTTATTTATTTCTATATGTTTCTTGGTGTCGTTTCTTCGTTCTCCATCTTTTACCTGTCAATTATTTTTTCCTTCATTTATTAAACATATTTTCTTTCGTCATCCTTATTTCCGCCTTCCATATTTTCTTCCCGCCTTCCATATTTTCTGTGTGTGTGCGTTTTCTTTTCCACTATTTATCAATTTGTTCATTTTTCTCTCTCTTTTCCCCTCCTTTATCTTCACCATCTGTTCAGTTTTTTCTTTCTTTTTCTTCCTTCTCACATTTTTCTTTTTATCCCCTCGTCACCCTCCTCATTTTTATCAGCATCTTCCCGTTTCTCTCATCCCTTTCTCTGTTATCTTTTTTATCCTCCTCTTCCTCGTCCTTCTTCTCCCTATCACTCATCTTCCATTATTTCAAAATTTATTTATCTTTTTAAAATATTTTTTTCTAAGCGTTTTAAAATTTTATCTTACTTTTTTAAAAAAGATTTTTTAATCCCCATCCTTCCTAATCCCACCTCTTCTGCCCGTCCATTCTTTCTGATTTAATTTTATTTAAAAAAATTTCCAACACTTTCTCTTTTTTTTTCCTATCACTGTATGTTTTTTCATATCTTTCGTCTACCCGCCATCTTTGTTTTATCCTTTCCCTGTCCGCCATTTTCTTTTCATACCATCTCTTCCCGCCAAGTTAGTCTCCGACTTTTTTCGATGTAACTGTAACAGACACGTATTGTATGAGTCACTGTGGATTTAATATTGAATTTTTAATAAATTGAGTTCATACATTCACTATGAGTTAAAGTGGATGAACGAAAAGAAACAATTACGCAGGTTCCTCCTGAAGGAAATGGGTGAGCAAAGTAAAATAAAATAATCTTTTCTAAAAAAAAAAAAATTAGAATCTCAAAATAATAATAGAATTCTTTGTCTTTAAATTTAAATGATAAAAAGAAAAGGAAAAAATTCTTCAATCTACGAAGTAGAAATAGATCCCAATTTTTCACAGTAATGTGAATTTCTAAAAATTAATTTGAAAAGAAAGAAAAAAAGGGCGGCGTTGATAGAGAACAAATTACAAACACTCTTAATACTTTTTTTTTTAGTTAGACAAGTAGTTTGTTTTTATTTTAGTTACATTAGTACGTTTTTATGGTAAATGAAAATAAAACTAATTAAACCTGGAAACTCTCCGGATTAAAAAATAAATAATTTTGCACCTTTTTATCTCATAGCTAATTTTCAATCCGTGAATATAAATATATCCTGATGCATGTGTCGAAATATGTACGCTCCATGCAAAAAATCATTCGGATATGCAATTTCTGTAAATTAAAGAAATTCAATTGTTCACTCATCTTTATATTTAAATATAGAATGTCCAAAGAATATGATAGACACTTTTTTTTACAAATACTTGATGTAGAAAAAGTACTGACAGCTATTTCCTTATGCAATGCAATTAGTATATTAATGATGACAATTCTAATCTCGAAGAAAATGTCGATAGTACAAGAACAGCCGAACATTACAAGCCAATTACCCAACTTGTAACTAGCTGTTATATTGATCAGTTACAGTAAGAAACTCTTTAATATCTTGTTTCTGAATATTTTTAGATAAGGATTTAGACTATTTGGATTCTTCAGACTACTGATCTCATATTAAGTTTTATTTTCACAAGGTTGGTTGGTTGCTTTTGTTTTACCGCATATCAACCCTTTTCAGGTTATTTAATGCCGAATCCAAAGATTTTGAAGGAAATTTTTTTTAATAGAATATATTTGTTGTTTTCACGTCGGTTTCTATTTAACCCATAGTTGGGACCCTAACAGGTACTACCACTCCGGGTCAGAGTGGACCTGGGAGCAATGGTAATTAAAGGGTGGCTCCACACTCCTCAAAGCCCACAAGCTGGGGCCTCACCACTGGATATAGTTTAAGGTCATATCCAGGACCCCCATTGAGGGACTTTTACCCTCTGTAGGGGGGGGGCAGTCGGCGTATTCTAATGACCACCGACAGGGCCTATTTTCACAAGGACACGTAGCGTAGTGGATAAAGGACTCGGTATATTCAGCGGTAAGTTACTCCCTTCTGAAGGTTGCAGGTTCATTCCTCATTGCGGGCAACACTTACAATACAATTGCGAATTACTTCGAACTTCAATCCAATTATGGTTGACAAGCAAGAGCATGCAACAGTCGTTGTTCGAAATTCCATGAAGTTTAACAGAAAGATTTCCGGATCTGACAAGATACACATGAAAAAAAGTTGGAGGTTATATTAGTCGAAACGTTGTAAAACTAACAGATGAGAACAGTAGTCCGAAAAATCTAAATAATAAAAACATTCCGATTAGTATATTAACTACGACAATTCTAGTCGTAATGTGTTCAACGATAGTTCCAGAACAGCCGGACCATTCCCCATATTCATTACAAGCCAATTTCCCAACTTGTAATTATGTATAGCATTGTTCAATTACAGTAATAAATCATTTTATACTTTTTCAGATTACTATTAAATAAATTGGGATAGCATTACAAACACTTGAATGTCTTAATTTACCAGTATCTACCATCTTAAATTTAAGACAAATTCTAGAATATGAAATACCATGGTCGAAAGAGTTTCTTTTTCTTATTGATTAGATGATTTAATAAACGTTTATTTAACTTTGAACTGTCACCAAACATATCATTACACACACACACACACACACACACACATATATATATATAGTCCACACACACACATATATATAGTCATCGACATACAGTACTGTTTCGCTGTATCACAGCTCATCAGTGCGGCTAGACAGGCAACTATCTCAAGCCAGGATCGAAGACGGTCAACGTCTTGAAATTTGGAATATAAACTTTTGTCATTATATATATATATATATATATATATATATATATATATATATATATATATATATATATATATATATATAGTAAGTAGTAAGTTATAAAATATATATGGCATATGGCGATTAAGCTACACAAATATTACACGTTTCATCAGGCTAGGATTCATTATATATATATATATATATATATATATATATATATATATATATATATATATATATATATATAATGACAAAAGTTTATATTCCGAATTTCAAGATGTTGACCGTCTTACAATTTATTCTTTTAAGTATGTTGGCATGCACAATTCTTAACAGCATCTGTGTCGTAGCGACAAATAATTCATTCAATTATCATATCAATCAACGAATTTATGCATTGATTATAGATTGATATAATAATGAAATAAATGATTTTGCACTACGAAACAGGTGCTGTCAAGAATTGCGAATGTACTTAAAGGAATAAATTGTAAGATGGTCGACATCTTGAAATTTGGAACATAGATTTTTGTCATTTATTTGTTATATTCTCTGTAATTACATTGATCTTCATAAATTAAAGGATTGGTATGAATAAAAAATGAAATATAATTGAAGAAAAATATTTTCATATATATATCCATATCTATATATATATATATATATATATATATATATATATATATATATATATATATCCATATATATATATATCCATATATATATATCCATATATATATATCCACATATATATATCCATATATATATATCCACATATATATATATATATATATATATATATATATATATATATATATCCTTATATATATATATCCATATATATATATATATATATATATATATCCTAATCTCTTCTCTTCTATCTTCTATCTATCGTCTATCTTCTATATAAATAAAATGAACTCATTTTTTCCCGTCTGATTTTGACATTAATAGGATTAAAAGTCAAGATATTTCATGCAAATATAATATGCACAAACGGCAGAACAATATCTGAGGTGTGTTATAGGTTTATTATTTCTCAAATTCCTCGATAATCTTAGATTTCTATACTTTTTCTGCTGAGAAGTCACGGCCAAAATCGGTTAAGATCAATGGAAGTGGTAAAATATTTTCTCTCTAATAAATTCCTCCTCCCTCTGCCACCACTTAACACCGTTTGGGGATCGTTCACAAGGAACAGTTGAGAAGAGAACACCGGTTTGGCTTCGTAGTTCTTTCATGTGAAGTTATTTAAAATCACTAAACTAAGCTGCAGTGCTCTGTGGCGTAGTGGTTAGCGTGCTGGACAATTCACATTACATTTTCACGTTCGCGCCGACCTACCATAGTCGTTTTTTTTTGTTTTTTTTCCTAAACAACTGGAATGGACTTTTCTTGGTGGCCGAACTGTTAACGTTGCAGATGTTTTTTTTTGTTTTTGTTTTTTTTTTCACACTTTATTTTCCTACTTTTACTCATGATTCCGGGTTTGATCCTTCCTACTTACCTACCATAACATTTTTTAAAACTCCCCCCCCCGACCCGGAAACAAACACTCGGGCAACGCCGGGTACCCCCGCTAGTATATATATATATATATATATATATATATATATATATATATATATATATATATATATATATATATATATATATGTTTACGGAAGAGAGAATAATAAGCAAAGGGTTATGACCACCACGTTCCCCGGACTTGTCATCATGTGATTTTTATATTTTGGTGACTTTAAAACAAAAACTTTATGCAAATAATCCTCACAATGTAGACCAACTAAAGGAGAGCATTACCAACGCTATCAGGAGAATCACCGGAGAATATCTATAGACAAACGTTGTTAAAAGTGCCCAGAAATGCGTGGATGTTAACGAGGAGCATTCCAGCATCTTCTATAACACTACAGGTCATTTAAACAAGAAAAGATTGTTCCCCCTCTCAACTAGATCTTCTGGGCTACTTTTAAGTGGGCTACCCTATATATATATATATATATATATATATATATATATATATATATATATATATATATATATATAGAGAGAGAGAGAGAGAGAGAGAGAGAGGGAGGAGAGACAGAGACAGGAAGAGAGAAAGGCAGAGAGATGGACTGTTTTTATCACAGCATCAGTTTTTCTCTCTACGACTTTTTTGAAGGCCAACAAGAAAAAGCGGACTTACCTAAAAAAAAAAAAAAAGGAAGAAAAAAAAAAGGAGAATAGCATTTTATTCATGAATAAGTATTTTCATCAGCAATAAGCAACGATAAGATGCAATGCATACGTACGAGCTGAGGCCCATGAAAAGTCCACGGTCGATTCAAATAAATAAGTTTTCTATTAACCCTGCGTTAGTCCCATGGGGGACTTTTGTCACCCCAATTTTGCTTAAACGCTCATAATTCCTAGTTGACAACTTATTTCTTTTCCTCCCTCCCAGTACTCTTCTGACTCAGTGGGGGTATAGCACACATAATATGACGCAGTTTTATCTTAGTTTTCCTTGGAGATGAATCAGTTTGAAAAGTAATGTTTATGTAATGAATTCATATTCATTTTTCTTGCTATTTCAATTCATGGAAACATTTTTTGTTCATCATAGATATTAAAAAATAACACAAACTCGTGTATCCTGTGGTTATTTTTTAATAAATGTGATCTAAGTCTAAGATTTTTTAAATTTTTCTTTAGTTTTACAATTTATTTTATTGTATTATTTTATATAAATATCAACAAGATACAAGTGATGCAAACTGTACAACAGGAACTGTAAATATATCTTGAATCAGCAGGATAACTTTATTTTACAAAATAATAACATTATAAACGTTTTTGTATTTCAGTGTATTAACACCTCATGAGACTAACCATGTTTGGAACATCCAGGTGACTAACGAAGGGTTCACTGATCAAATCAAATAATCACGAACAATCCCGAAGATTCAACTCTGTGAACTTACAAAATAAATTTAATACTTTTATATACTTATTTCAGTTTTATTCAGTTTTATTCAAATGCATATATATCGAAGAATCAATATTGTTAGTCCACCGACTTAGTTGGATTTGGACCTTAGAATTCACCCTCGTCCGTCTGTCCGTTCGTTCCCAAAATTCTCAGTAACTACTCATTACATTTTTCTGAAATTTTGCATGAAGTTACAACTACCCAAGGGAGGAAATGTAACATTCTCGGATTTTTGATAAAAGTTCTGATTGCGCCCGTAGAAGGTCAAAAGGGGTCAAAATGGCTAAAAAATAGCACTTTTCGGGACATATAATCTTTTGCAACTATCACATTTTGCAGAAAATTACCTAAAAGTAAGACCACATGGATATACATCTGGAAACGTAATATCTGACCCCTAGAAAATTCTGGGTGTTTTAGGGGTGAAAAACACATCTTTAGAGACTAATTGTTATTTTTCTCTTAAAATTCAAGGCATCAGTCGTGGGAACATATAGTTTTTGGCTTTTTTTCTTAATATCAGTTGAATACAAAAAAAAAATGCTATTTGGTTCGACAGCGATAACAGACGTAGATGTTTTACACTGATTGTTTTGGGTGACACAGGTTAAAATTCCTTACGAATTTCTCGTCGCCAGTGTTGTGAACCGGTAATAGTCCCTAAGAAAGACAACTCGGTATACAGTCGAAACGAGATGCATTAAAAAGAAAAACAAATACAACAAATGAAGAGCAGGTTATACGTCAGTCCGACTGCCAAGTATCCCCAACCTTTGCATAACGCGGAAAAACATATTCTAGCGGTCATTATAGAAACTGAAAGAGTTCATTGTTATCAGTAAGGCGGGCACGACGGCACCTATTTAAAACGATTTCATCTGAGCTCAACAGTTGACGCAACATGGCTCGTTTTCTTTTCTAGAACTGTTCAAGCGGATCGATGAAAATAGTATTTAAAACCTCAGCGTGACAGAGCAAAGATAATTGCATTAACTAAATAAAATTAAATGCTATATGCCAGCAGCAAAAGTCCATGGCGGGTTGAACTGGTTTCTTCCAAACGTGGAAGTGTCAAGGGAATATCAGATTCTAAAGCAGTCCCCAGTCACATGCATACACCAGTCAGGGGAGATGATGACGTTAGGTTTTTGCAGTTTTTGCAGAGAGGTGTCGATGTCCTTGTAAATAGTGCATCTAGTGTTCCCAAATGATCACCCATCTCGTACTGACCGGGCTTAACGCTGCTTACCTTTGATGATCTAACGAGACTGATATGTAAATGCGAATCGGCCATATATATATATATATATATATATATATATATATATATATATATATCGGAGATGTTCCAAAAGTAATGCCTCCTATTTTTATTCCACCCGAATGGATCAGAGAGGATTGAAATTGTTATGATGATTGAACTCATGCATTCATGCCTCATTGAATTCATGAGATATTGACGATGTGAGACTCCAAGAAAGCAACTCCTGTCATAGTTGTGCTTCGGATATAGAGATGCGTTAATTAATTCCTCCATGCACAAAAAATTGAACTGGTCAACATTCACATTCCTAAGAATTTCCCTTTCCAAAATAAGCGTTGTTGCCTGAAGAGGTCTCTAATTACTAAATACTAGAAGACCGAAACATGCTCATGATTGTGTAGCAACAAATTACTGCCTTTGTAAAGACAAATTGGAAATATATATATATATATATATATATATATATATATATATATATATATATATATATATATATATAGTTATCCACATACAGTACTGTTTCGCTGTTTCACAGCTCATCAGTGCAGCCAGACAGGCAACTACCTCAAGCCAGGATTGAAATCCGACCGCCTGTATAAGGTCTGTGTAAATATTTTTATGTAGCGGATAATCTCCTAAACTGCATATATACATGGCGTCCGAAATGTAACCATCTATTATTAAATAGAAATTAACATAAAAATAGATGGTTAATTTTTGTATACTCTCTATATTTCCATCTTTCGATTCCAGTTGGCTTACATGGTATACACCTAACTTCATTTTCTATGTTCCTCTTCTATTGCATAGATCTCTGCAGTTCTCCCGTTTCCCTCCCCCAACATTTTTTATATATTACCATTCTCCCCTCAGGCACAATTATTTCGCTTCTAATGCAACTTTTTTTTTTTTTTTTTTTTACACAGTGATCACCACTTATCAAGGCCCGGAAGCCACTCAGGGATAAGGGTTATTGCAAGTACATAACGTTAGTGAAGAGATTTGATGAAGTGTTTACTTAAGGGGGCGGTTCATTAGGAATTTGTTAACATTAGACTTGAAGACATCCAAGTTGTAGTCTGGAGACTACAACTATCGCTAGACATCGCTTCCCTAATATGTTACCTAACATCTTCTGTCATCTTCTGATGAGAAGAATTAGGTTTCGAAATACCATGGTATAAAGAGTTTTACTTATCCTACACGCCTTATTGATGTATCATCTTTATTGAATAATGAATAAATCTATATGCATTAGTATATATTTTTATGTTGTCGTTTTCTTGTTTTATTGATAATCTACTCCTATGTTATCGATGCCTCTGTTCAAGCTCAAAAGACAAATGATACTCCTGTAGGGGCAACTGCGTGTGTAATTGTGAGGCAAGAGTTCCACAATCCCCTACCAAGGCAAGAGCAAGTCTATATAGTTATAGACTGGAAACAATGCCGAGATAAGCAGAGAGCATCTGGAATGCCCAAATGGTCACCCATTTTAGTACTGACCAGGCTCCACATTGCTTAATATAACGAGAACTGATGTGTTGACGTCATTATGCTGTAATCTCTATATAAATAAAATGAACTCATTTTTTCCCGTCTGATTTTGACATTAATAGGATTAAAAATCAAGATATTTCATGCAAATATAATATGCACAAACGGCAGAACAATATCTGAGGTGTGTTATAGGCTTATTATTTCTCAAATTCCTCGATAATCTTAGATTTCTATACTTTTTCTGCTGAGAAGTCACGGCCAAAATCGGTTAAGATCAATGGAAGTGGTAAAATATTTTCTCTCTAATAAATTCCTCCTCCCCCTGCCACCACTTAACACCGTTTGGAGATCGTTCACAAGGAACAGTTGAGAAGAGAACACCGGTTTGGCTTCGTAGTTCTTTCATGTGAAGTTATTTAAAATTACTAAACTAAGCTGCAGTACTCTGTGGCGTAGTGGTTAGCGTGCTGGACGATTCACATTATATTTTCACGTTCGCGCCGACCTACCGTAGTCGTTTTTTTTGTTGTTTTTTTCCTAAACAACTGGAATGGACTTTTCTTGGTGGCCGAACTGTTAACGTTGCAGATGTTGTTTTTTTTTTTTTTTCACACTTTATTTTCCTACTTTTACTCATGATTCCGGGTTTGATCCTTCCTACTTACCTACCATAACATTTTTTAAAACTCCCCCCCCCGGAAACAAACACTCGGGCAACGCCGGGTACCCCCGCTTGTCTATATAATATAGACGAGTGTTCAACACATATAATAGGCTGAAAAGTTGTCCATCTAAAAAATGTAACTAGTCCGAATAATCGAGTAATCGAATCAGTATTCAGTGGAGAGACCACGTCAAGGTTTTTGGGGGGTTTTTTTACATGGGGGTCACCATTTATCAAGGCCCAGGAGCCACTCGGGGATAAGGGTTATTATGTGTACAGTAATCACTGGGATAGATTAGTAGTAATAGTTAGTATTGGGGATTTGATAAGGTGTCATTACTTAAGGGGGCGGTTCATCAGGAATTTGTTTACGTTGGACTTGGACGTTGTCAACATTCTAAATAAAATATGATGCAATTGACAGCACTCGAACCAGAGACGCCGAATCATCAAACCACGCCAGTAGCCCCGTCATCTTCCCCGCTGATGGACAGTTATTTGATCAGTAAATTAAAAGAAAAAAAAACTAAGTTCAAAAATAGATTGAGAGGTGAGTAGGGTTAGGGTTAGGGTTAGGGTTTTATTGTTAGGTGTTCGATGGAATTTCTAAAAAGAAAAAATGTTTTTTCTGAAAAAAAAATTTTTTTTAATCGGATGATACACTAAAGAACACAATGTCTTATTAACAACAAAAAAAAAAAAAAGTGCACCTTGCCAAAATTAGATTTGACATCTTTTTAACCTTGGAACTCCTTTCATTAAAAAATACTTTCACCCTCTTCAAAATGTCAGCAAAAAAGTAAAAAAATATATAAATAAAAACTAGAAAAATAAATATATAAGAAAAAATAAAATAAACTATAAAAAAAAATATAAACAAAAAAAAAAGTGAACTAAATTGATGAGGTAACTAAGTGCTTACAAAAAAAAACGTTTTTAAAACAAATATGTCTTGAAAGATAAAAGAAATAAAAGGTAGAAAAACGCACAGGGTTGAGGGCATGATCCTTGAGGTCAACATCTATAAATATATATCATTATAAGTCCTTCTGACTCATAGCAAGGTGGATTGCCTGGGCACAAAAGTCAGACCTCCTTCTTAGGAAGACAACAAGAAAACAAAGGGAAAACAAGGGCAGGTAATAATTACCTTCCTTCCCAACCTCCTCACTCTTATTAGACAACAGAAAACAAAATAATTACAAAACTACATCTACAAAACTAATTGTTATTAGAGCTGATAAGAAAAGAAGACATTAGAATCAACAGGTGCTCGGAAGAGGCGTCGATTTACTCAGCGCATTTAGTGATGAAATGACATTTCAAACTTAAGCCTGAGAGATCAATGAAAATACCCTTTTTCAAACATATGCATGGCAGACCAATGAGAACATTCTTCCAAGCTTAAGCATGACAGACTAATGCAAATGCCATTTCAAACTTAAGCGTGACAGACCAATGAAGATGCTAGTTGAAACTTAAGCATGACAGACCAATGAAAAGGCAATTTTTAATCTTAAGCATGACAGACCAATAAAAATACCATTTACAACCTAAGCATGATAGACCAATTAAAACTTAAGATTGACAGACCAATGAAAATGCCATGTAAAACTTAAGCGTGATAGACCAATGAAAATGCTATTTCAAGCTTACGTGTGACAGACAAATGAAAATGCTATTTTTAATCTTAAGCATGACAGACCTATAAAAATGCTAGTTCAAATTGCAGCATGTCAGATCAATGAAAATGCTATTTCAAACTAAAGCATGGCAGACCAATGGAAATGCCAGTGCAAACTTAAGCATGAAAGGCAAACGGAAAACAGTAGTTTAAATATCTCAAAAACAAATGAAAACGCTATTTTATACTAGTAAGTTTAAAATCAATTAATATTTATTAATTTATTATTAATAACAGCAATGGGGAAAAAATTAAAAAACAAAAAAAGGATAAAGAAAAAAGAGAAAGGTTGAAGAAAAACTAAGGAAAAGAATGAAAAGGAATTTTTAAAACTTTATGATAAAAGAGATGAAATGAAAAAGAAAAACGAAATGAAATATGAAACATTAAGAATAACCTTTAAAAATGAAT
Source organism: Euprymna scolopes (assembly GCF_053919585.1). Lineage (NCBI taxonomy): Eukaryota > Metazoa > Mollusca > Cephalopoda > Sepiida > Sepiolidae > Euprymna > Euprymna scolopes. Next base: position 104,258,371 of record NC_136510.1, on the reverse strand, counting down.
AAAAAGAAAGAAAAGACAAATACAAATGGAAGAAAGAAAAGAAAGACGGCGTGAAAACTGGAGAAGAGAGAGAGAGAGAGAGAGAGAGAGAGAGAGAGAGAGAGAGAGAGAGAACATAATACCCTGGGGAGTGAGGATATCAATAACTCCCAATGGGGCCTGATATCAAGCTACTATTCCGAAGACTCAAGCTGGGTATGTTCATTTTCGGGTGCAGTAAGCACCAAGAAGGTTCGAAAGACCCTCACATGAAACCCTAGAAATTTATCACGCCAATAATTGCCGGAAACAAATATGCCGGCAGCGGTTTTGCATTAAAAAAAATTTTTTTTTACCAAAATTGGCACGGAAATTATTTCAGCAGTTCTTTTTTTCTTCTTCTTTTTAAGGTGTTCTATTTCTAAACAAATCTTTGGATTTGGATTGTTCGAACTATTATTTTACTAGCATTTTTTCCACAACGTTGTGACAGATACTTGCTCCGACCTTCTTCAAATGCATTTTTCGAATTTGAGAATCGTTTTCATTGAACTCCGGAAATTTCAAACTAAACTTTTTATTTAACCTACAAAGAAAGATTGCACTCATTCCAATCCCGAGCAACGTCGGGTATTCCTGCAAGTTCTATAATATAGAAATATATCTATTTCGCACACATTATCATCAATAGCATACGGCCTACACGCTCAATTCTTTATGCTTATTGTAATGTTATGACCCTTTAGGCTGTGATCATAACGTAGTATCTGTTAACTGTGGCAAGCAGGAGCAATGGTCAAAACATTATTATTATTGTTATTGTATTCTTATTAATTGATTTGACGACAGATGCTCGCTGGATCAGTTATTATGATTAGAAGAATAAACAATTAAATTGAGGAAGAAAAGATTGACGTGTAAATCGCAAAAGGAATGCGAAAATAGAAAATAGATGTAAATATTCTTTTGGATTTGGATAAACAAATAACTAGATGGAAACATTAGGTTAGTCTGAGACACGTAATTAGGTGACGTGGGAGAACACGTGATGTAGTTAGTTTGGGAGAGATTGAGGAGTTGCGGATTGACCACGAGAGCAGACAGACGTCTAGACAAGGTTGGACAGACAGCTAGGAGCAGGCTGTAAGAATAGAAAATGTAGAAACTGCAGATCCTGTGAAAACCATTTGAGACAACTGTAATAAATTTATAATATAAAATATAAAGAGTTGTTTTAATGGTTTCACAAATAAGAACAGATTTCTCAATTGGTTGCTGCTGATCGCTTCATGGTTCGCCACGGAGCAGCAGGAAGTTAAAAGAACTCTTCAAGAAAAAGGTATGAAGCATATATTATTCTTCTTACATATGAACTGTAAAAATATCCCTTGTGATAAGTCTGATACAACATGATTCAGTTTACACGTCAATATCATGTCCCCTGTCTAAACAACATACATACGATTTATACGTTTATTATCTGTCTGTTAAAAGAACAATATCTTACATCCACTAGATAACACATGACACGTTTTAATATATCATCTCCTCCAATATCAACCAATATACAACATTATTTTTGGAAATGTGACTTATGTTCCTTACTACTGCTACTACTACAACAACAGCAACAACTACAAAGACGTATGTCTATTCATTTTTTTTTTTTTTTCGAATAAAATTGTATCCTGCTTGAAATTAATTTACAACAAGCAGGACCCATGAAAATTCCACGGAATGAGAAATGATTTAATCAACAAATATGGTTTGATAAAGCTGATATTTTTTATGGATAGTGCAAAAAATTAATTTTGGGGGCAGAAAATATAATAACACGAAGCAAATGAGTTTATTAACATTTACAGGAAAATATTATCCATTGTATTTTTCATATAAACCTAATCCAAATAAGATAAATTAATAAGTACTAATAAATACGCAGGAAGTAATATTGTGCTACATAGTTCAATACAAATAATAAAATTACATTGTAAGAGACAATCTTGAATTTAATCCTTCGGTCCAGCACTTCTTTGCAGACAATGCTTTCTTTCCTTTTTCTTTCACTTTTTTTTTCGCACTGTTTTCTCTCTCTCTCTCTCTCTCTCTCTCTCTCTCTCTCTCTCTCTCTCAAATATTCCCTTTTTTACGTAACATTTAGCTAAAACACAGAAGAAGCTTGAATTTTTCTTTGATGAAGAACAGCTCCACGTAGAAATTACTGCGAGTTTCCTTGTTCACATCATTACAACAACGATCATATTATAATGTATTCGAAAACAAGGATGCATCAAATATATATACAATGTATCACAAAAGTGAGTACACGTCCTCACATTTCTTCAAATATTTAAGTATATCTCTTCACGGAACAACACTGAAAAAATGATTTTTTTTGACACAATGAAAAGTAGTCTGTCTGCAGCATATATAACAGAGTTAATCTATTTTGCCCTTAAAATATCGTCATTAAAAGCTAAATCCCTGGCAACAAAAGTGAATAGACCCCTTACAAAAAGTTGTCAAATTAAAAACAACATGTCAATTCTCAATATTTTGTGCAGCCACCATCATTATCCAAAACTGTTTTTAATCTCCTGAGTATGGAGTTTACTAGAACTCCGCACGTAGCCACTGGAATGCTCTTCAACTCCTCAATTACGACGTCGCAGAACTGGTGCATATTTGAGACTTTACGCACCTCCAACTTCTGCTTGAGAAAGCTCCAAAGATGTTCTTTTGGGTTCAAGTCTGAAGACATACTTGGCCAGTCCATCACCTTTATCCTCAGTCTCTTCAGTATAACAGCGGTTGTCTTGGATTTATGTTTTGGGTCATTGTCATGCTAGAATAATGCTCTGCGACCTAGAGGGGATCATTCTCTGCTGCAGTATTTGACAGTTCATGTTCGAGTTCATGTTTCCCTCAATGAAATGTAACTCTCCAATACCTGCAGCTCTCATGCAGCCCCAGACCATGACATTCCCACCACCATGCTTGGCTGTGGACATGGCACACTCATCTTTGTACTCCTCACCTGATCGCCGCCATACATGCTTAAGGCCATCAGAATCAAACAAATTAAATTTAGTCTCATCAAACCATAGGATATGATCTCAGTAACCTATGAGCTTTGTTGACATATCTTCAGCAAACTGTTTGCAGGCTTTCTTGTGTATTGCCTTCAGAAGAGACTTCCTCCTGGAGTGACAGCTATGCACACCAATTTGAGGAGTTTTAGGGAGTGGAGTTAATGCTTTTCGGGCACTCCCTAATAAAATAAATATTTCAACACAAGCTACTGAATAAACGAACAAACGACTTCATAAAACTTGCAAGGAAAAGGTTTATTGAAGTAAGGCAAGATGCCATTTAGATATAGCTGGGATAGAACACGTCTGCCATTGCCCGGTAGTTATTCCCTGGTGGGGACCGTCGATACCGATGTAGGCAGAGAGAGAGAGAGAGTGAGGAAACAGGTCCGCTCTCTTTGACGTCTCGCTGGAAAAGGGAAGAGTTTTTCTTGTCCAGGACGCAAGCAGTTATAGTTCCTTAAGGGGGTAAGGAAGATCCCTGCGCTATTCCTCTGATTGGTCAGTGTGTGCCATATCACACAGTCAGGGGAGGCACTGACGGACAAGAAAAGAGTTCTATTTGTTTCTGCTACAGAGTACAAAGATAAGTGTGCCATGCCTAAAGTCAGGCATAATAGTGGGAATGTCATGGTCTGGGGCTGCGTGAGTGCTGCAGGTATTGGAGAGTTACATTTCATTGAGGGAAACATTAACTCCAACATGTACTGTCAAATACTGCAGCAGAGAATGATCCTCTCCCTCCAAAAACTAGGTCGCAGAGTAGTATTCTAGCATGACAATAACTCAAAACACACATCCAAGACAACCACTGTTTTTACTGAAGAGACTGAGGGTAAAGGTGATGCACTTGCCAAGCATGTCTCCAGACTTAAACCCAATAGAACATCTTTGGGGCATCCTCAAGCAGAAGTTGGAGGTGCGCAAAGTTGCAAATATCCGCCAGTGTGCGACGTCGTAATTGAAGAGTGGAAGAGCATTCCAGTGGCTCTGGTAAACTCCATGCCCAGGAGAGTAAAGGTAGTTTTATATAATGCTGATGGCCACACAAAATATTGAGAGTTGACATGTTGTATGTTAATATTGACAACTTTTCGTAAGGGGTGTACTCACTTTTGTTGACAGGGATTTAGCTTTTAATGGTTATATTTTGAGTTATTTTGAGGGCAAAATAAATTAACTCTGTTATATATGCTGCAGACAGACTACTTTTCATTGTGTCAAAAAAATCATTTTTTTAGTGTTGTCCCATGAAGAGATATACTTAAATATTTGAAGTAAGGGGTGTACTCACTTTTGTGATACACTATATATATATATATATATATATATATATATATATATATATATATATATATATATATATATATATATATATATATATATATATTGTCCAGGGTTACTAGATTAATCTTTCTAAAGGGGAAAATTTCGTGAATTTTGTCTTTTCAGTGTGGCGTTTACAAATTGTATTTACTCTTTTTCTAAGGCGTAACGTACGAACTAAGGAAAAAAAACAAGCAGAATATTGTAAAGATTGTGACAACTTTCATAACGAACGTCTTAGTCATATTTATTCTACATGCTAAAAATCTGTATTTGTCTAGCTCCACTGATGCCAAATAAAATTACCTCTGTACCAATTAAAAAAAAAATACCCACGGATAATGACTTTTATAAATTTAAAACATTTTCTTTCCTTGGCCTTTTGTCTAGAAGCAAAGTGTAGTATCTGTTCTAATACTACTCCTTTTCTGACCTCAATTAGTGAAGGAGAAATCCTTCTAGATTGGGGCAAATTTTATTTTTGTTCTACTCCAGAGTGCCCTTTTTTAGGGAACTGGATTTTCTCCACATTAAAAACCGATCTTGTGTCCAACTCTGCCCTAGTGGGGAGGCAAGTAAATAGGACCATTTATATATTGGTCAATCCCAGGAAACTTCGGGTAGGGGGAACTAGTAATAAAATAAGAGTAATAGTTTAGTTCTGTGCAGTTCTAGGAGGTCCACCCTCCCAGGCCTTGCCTTCTGTCTTTGAGAAGGGGTTAGTTTATTGCTAATCGCCTGAGGCGCCTTCACCGGGAAAAGCCGACGGGGTTGCCCAGGTACTTTTTTCAGGTCAGAGCGCCCCTTTCTCGGGGGCACTGACTTCTCAATCCTACTTTTCGACCCTGGTGTCGGAGTTCTTGCGATGGGATAGAACTAAAAAAAAACCTGTAAAGATGCGCGTGCCGTTGCCGACGTGAATGTACGTTTGAGAAAATAGACCCACCGTGAAAATGATGGCCTTCTGAACGCTCGATCTAAATCACTGAACACAGAAGCTTGCACCACTGTCCGTTTGGTGCTCACCAGACTCGATCACTCCTATCCCCGAACCTCTAACGAAAGAATTATTATTGCTTCAAAAAGGCGCTGCCATAATCATTTTTTTTTTTCATTTTGCTATAAATATTGTTATGAAATGAAAAAGACAGAAAGAAAGGAAAGAGACGAGGAGAGAAAGGGGGAGAGATGAAAAGGAATTTGAAAAAAGGGGAGTTAATATTTCATCGTTTTCCCCACAGATGAGAGGAACAAACCTTACTATATTTACGTCTATATTTAGTAATACTGCGACGATTAATCTGAATAGGGGAATCGAGAAAATCTGAACGTTTTAAGGTATCGGAATCGGTATCAGAATCGGAGATACTTGTGCCTAGTTTCCGATGCCAAAAACGATTCTTTCATTGTTTATTATTATTTTCCATCACTGCTATTAAAAATAAAATGGTAAATGTGCATTGGTTTTAAACTACAAACAAAATAAAAATATATAGATCATCCACACAAGTTTAGTTTTACGTTCATGAAGATATATCGAATGAGTATTCTTAAAACGCGCGGGCACACACACACATACACACACAACTCTGTTGCTAAATATTTAGTGATTTTAAAAGATTCAGAATCAGTAATTTTATCGGAATCGGGAATTTAAAACAGAATCAGTAATTTTCTTGGAATCAGGAAAAAGTTTGGAATCGTCCCACCACTAATATTTAGGCAACCTACCACCTCGCAGATGAGGTGCATAACCGCTATGATTGGTACCTGTCAAAACTATGGAATCAGCTATGTTCAGCTCGATTCCTGGGCGGTGACGGTGGCTAAGTGGTTAACAACACGAACTGATAACTTTGGTGTGCCAAGTTCGAATCCAGTTCATTCCACAGGGACATTTTCTTTAGGATGTTGACAACCTTCACATGGTCTCTCCTATAAGTATCCGATATCTTTCAAGAAAAAATTCTAACTAGAACGATATCGGAGAAACCAATGCCAACAATAGAATCCTCTGATTGATACGTAATGAATGAATGAGATTAATGGTGATCAATAGATTAAGGAAACAAAGGAACTCTACGGAACGATATTTTATTTGGTTGCTGGACCGTTTCTGAACCGAAAACTCGATGCCTACGCAGACTTCGCGAGGTCCGAGGCTCTAACCATTGAGCTAACGCGGCCTTTACTTACCCAACAACAATTTATGGAACATGCAATAGAAGGTGAAAAAAGGGGCGAGAGAATGGAGATAACTATTCCTTTTATCACTGTATAAATACACATCAAGGTCTGAACGCCCGGCTCGGATGCGTTGCTTCCGGACGCCATCTTGGAACTGTTTATGGCCCATACAAATGTAACGATATGCACCGCCATTTTTTTTTCGTCTTACTTTTCGGCCATTTTTTTTTTTTTTTTTTTTATCTACTATTATTTATTCGTCTCTCCATCGTCCAGTTTTATCATAGAGGGAAACATATGAATAATCAATGTAGTCTTCTGTCAAACTTGTACAATTTTTAGTCGTATTTTTTATTATTATTCTACAGTTATAATTCTTTCTCCCTTTTGTTTTTTTATCATTCGATTATTATCATTATTATTATTATTATTATTATTATTATTATTATTATTATTATTATTATTATTATTATCATTATTATCGAAAGCGACGTTAGGCCATAAGAAACAATTGCTGGAATTGATTCGGGCGTTATCTGATCGAAAGAGGGTAGGGCGAATATTATTTAGGGCAGGAAGCAAACAGTTGTCAGTTTTAGAGGGCTTGGGTGATTGAAGCGCCCGATATTTTTTTTTTTTTTTTTTTACTCCAAACCTTAGTTCTTTGGTTTGAATGATATACGTCTACAAACACATATTGTTATTTTCTCGCAAGAAGAGAGATCGGGGATGCTTTCTGTTTTTTTTTTTTTTTTATGTAAATAGGTCCCGAAAGAGAGAGAGTTGGAGGAGGGGATATCCACATCTATAATTTACAGTTAGACATTCTGCTTGTGTGAAGTGTTTATGTAATTCGTTAATGCGTTTTTTTTTTCCGTTACACAAGATACAGTCATACGCACGAGCGTGTTTCGGAAAATCTGCTTCTACGATTATATTTCACGTTTTGTGTATATCAATCTTTTTTGTGTTTTGTTTTTTTTTACACAGGCATCACCACATAATCAAGGCCAAGAGGCCACTCAAGGATAAGGGTTAAACAGTGTACAGTAGAAATTGGACAATATAGTAACCATTAGTAATGAAAATTCGGTAAATTTGATAACTTAAGTGGAACGGCTCATCGTGAACTTGTTTACGTTAGACTTGAAGACAACCATATTGTAGTCAGCCGGAAAGCAGGAAAACGGAAGACAATTCAACAGGCGTGCACTTCTAAGAAAGAAGCTTTGTTCATGGAATCTACGTTTAGGTTTAGGCACAGATGAAGAGTGGGGGGAATTATTGACAGTGTTTTCAGCTAGACGAGTGTTTCTTGTGAACGTTTGGCGAGAGGGGGACCATAGACTGAAGCTCAGTCGAACACTTTCATTGAAAATAACGATACATCAGAGACAAACTCGCAACATCTCTTCTGTGAGATAGAGGTTGCAGGGAAGAGAAAAGGACATCTCCCACGAGGCTACGAAGTCTATTTTGAACTCTATCAAGGCAGGACAAGTCCTTTCTAGCAGCTCCTGCCCAGATGTGGCAACAGTATTCCATCCTTGGACGTACCTGGCTCTTATATAGATAGAGAATTGCATCAGTAGTGAGATATCTACCGGATCGATAGAAAGATCCCACCATTTTTCCAGCGGCCTTGGCAACAGATTTGATGTACGTGTTCCATTTAAGATCAGGAGCAATGGTCAAGCCCAGAAGCTTGTCAAAACTTGAGGCCTCCTGAAGACGAGAGTCATTCATTTCAATTGATGCCAGATGTGGATCTGCTAAATATAACAACGGAGTATTTATAAATGAATAAAAAATATATCTATATTGTAGGATCGAAGGTTTTATTCATTTAAACAATCGGTTCTTTTAACATTATCAAATCTTCGGTACTTTCTACAAACCTATTTCGTTTACACAGAAACAATCATATATGTTTATGTTGATATTAAAGTTTTCGGTGCTAGTGCAAAGATTGATCCGTGCTACATTTTAAATCGTATTTCCAAGTTTAATTAAAGTTTTATGATATGTTTTTTTTATTCAATTGTAAGGTTGAAGTATGGAATAGGTACAAAACACCCTCCCCTCCCCATGTTAAGAATGGGTTTTTAAATAATAACGCTATTATTCACGTCCGGATCACTCTCTGCACTAGGACCAATTTTTCCTTACGTATACTCATCAGAAAATTAACAAAAATTTCCAGAAAGAATTAAACACAATCATATTACGTTGGAAATGTAGGATGTAGGAGAATTCACACCGCGTGTTTATTTAGTGTGTCATCTTAAGTTTTATATATATATATATATATATATATATATATATATATATATATATATAT
>NC_136510.1:104239446-104244446 GCF_053919585.1 Euprymna scolopes | reverse complement strand
GTCTCCCCTCCATCAAGGCAAGAGGTTTAGGGTAACTTATATATTGGCCGTTCATGCTTTAATTTGTTATTTTAATTAATACAGATTTCGTATGTATTATTATACAGCAAATTTTTCATTCATTATTACGTTGGTTGGTTGTTTTTGTTTTACGGCATATCAACCCTTTTTAGGTTATTTAATGCCGAATCCAGTGCTTTTGAAGAAAAGGTTTTCAATAGAACATTTTTTCAAGTCAGTTTCTATTTAACCCATAGTTAGGACCCTAACAGGTACTACCATTCTGGGTCGGAGTGGACCTGGGAGCAATTTCAATTAAGGAGTGACTCCACACTCCCCAAAGCTCGCAATCTGGGGCCTCACCATTGGATATAGTTTAAGGTCATATCCAGGACCCTTATTACATAGTACACAATATATATTAGTGATTTTAAAAGTTAAAAAAAAAAGTATGAAACTTGGATGCCATGAGCAACAATTAAAGCCAAAACATTAGAGTGTTAGCGTTTGAGTTCCACAGGCGGGAAGTTATAAAAAATAATTTTTGTTCATGGAATTTTCGTTCAGATTTAGGCACTGATAGAGAGTGGTAAAACTTGTTGGTACTGGATGTAGCTTGACGAGTACTTTTTTTTTAAAGTTTGGTGGGTTTAACAGTGAATGATGCTCAGGCGAGCACTTGCAGTGAAAAATAACGACAGAGCAAAGACAGGCTCGTAACGTCATATCCGGGGGGGGGGAGTTGCAAGGAGGAGAAAAGGCCATCACCTAGTAGGGTTCGAAGCCGGTTTTTGAACTCTGTCAAGGCAGGATAGGTTGCGTCGGACAAGAGCACTTGATTAAATAAAATGCATTTGCTTACGGTAATCCTCTTTCTATTTTATTGTTTTCAACAAAAAACTTACAAAATAAAAGAAATTCATCCCAATTTGCTTTCACCCAACAACTGGACGTAAATCAGGTTGAAAGATTGCAGTGACAAGGTTGACGGGGCCATGGGGAAGACCTAGGCGTTGGGGGGAGGACGAATGCGTAAAAAAAAAGCAAAAAAAGCAACAAAAAATGCCCTTTGTTAGTATACATCGACTAGTAGACAAGAAGACTGAAAAACAAATAAGCTGAAGGTAGCAAGGGGCCGGCGGTTACCTATAAATAAGTTCTTAATAAACAGCCACCTCATAAAGCATTGTCTAGATAAGGTAAGACCCCTAAGCGAGAGTATGTAATTATGAATCTCAAATAGACGCCCTTGCTTTCAGGAAAGGGGTTAGAGTTTAGAGGTTGAAGTTAAATCCACGTTTTACACTCAAAGATGAAGAAAAGAAAAAAAGAAACGAAAAAAAAGAGAGTTAGGGCTGAAAGAAAATTCAAGAGGTGTGGGTAGGATATTCGGGGAGAGGGATGAAGGATTGGGTTAAAATGCGAGCCAGAAGGTTCAATATGGCGTCTATATGGGTTGCAGTCCCAATTAGTTAAAGCGGTAGGAATAGGTATTCATTGCTGCATTTGTCGTATTTTTTTTTTTTCTTTAAAAGAGCCAATAATTTTAAATTTTGTCTCCCAATCAAGCCTCGGTACTTTGCGTAAGAAAAAATATTAAAATGTAAAATGAAGAATATTATGGGAGTAGTACACAACAGAATGCAAACAATTACGCCCCTATAGAGAAAAGAACGAAGAAAATTACGTTTCAGTAAATTAAAATTACACCTTGGTAGAGTAAAGGAATAAGGCAATTACATCTTCGTAAAGGGAATCGAAGAAAAAAATTACACTTCCGTAAAATGAATCGAATAAAAAAATTACACCCTGGTAATCAAATAAGAACATTACACCTCGGTAATCAAATAAGAAAATTACACCTCGGTAATTAAATTAGAAAATTACACCTCGGTAAAGTGAATCGAATAAGAAAATTGCACCTCGGTAATCAAATAAGAAAATTACACCTCGGTAAATGGAATCGAATAAGCAAAATTACATCTCGGTAATCAAACAAGAAAATTACACCTCGGTAAAGTGAATTGAATAAAAAAATTGCACCTCAGTAAGGTGGATCAAATAAGAAAATTACACTTCGGTAATCAAATAAAAAAAATTACACCTCGGCAAATTGAATCGAACAAGAAAATTGCACCTCAGTAATCAAATAAGGAAATTACACCTCGGTAAATTGAATTGAAGAAGAAAATTCCACCTCGGTAAAGTAAATCAAAGAAAAAAATGACACTTTGGTAAAGTTGATCGAATAAGAAAATTACACCTCGGTAATCAAATTAGAAAATTGTACCTCGGTAATTTAATCAAAGAAGAAAATTACACTTCTTCCTCCAGTTTATATATATATATATATATATATATATATATATATATATATATATATATATATATATATATATATATATATATATATCCGTGTGCGGAACAGTCTGTATCAAACTACTCTTTAAATTTTTAGTCTACCAACTTGAACATGATATGTAAGGGATTCGGACATATGGAACAAATTCAATTTGGTTTTAGCTGCTACAAATTGCTGCTACATTGTCAAAATGGAAAATTGTGCCGTCAGGCGTAAGTCGACTTAAAGCACTTATCTATGCATGCGCAAATATACATTCATACGTTAAACCTCATTAATTTTTAAAGTTTTGCTATCAATCTGTCCTTAGGTCATATGGTAGTGAATATCGCTGAAAAGCTAAATGTTTTGGTTTCGATTCTAGCTGATCTTACCTAAGTCATATATATATATATATATATATATATATATATATATATATATATATATATATATATATATATATATATATATAGCTTTCGATCACATGTTAAAAGATTTTCTCAAGTCAACACTAGTATCTAGTTGTGCTATTTAAATTTTATGCCATTACACACATACACAATGATGATGATAGTGCCTCTGTCGGTCTCAAGAGACAATGGATACCCCCTGTAAAGGTAGCTATGCGAGTAATTGTGAGGTAAGGGTTGACAAACCCAAACCACGCATCTTTCGAATCGGAACTGCTTGAGTCCAGTGACAAAGAAAAGTGCTAGACGATTGGAAACAATGCCGAGATAAGCAGAGAGCACATACAGCACTTGGATTTCCTAAATGGTCACCCATTTTAATACTGATCAGGTTCAACGTTGCTTAACTTCCGGTGTGTCAACGTGAATTATGCCGTATATTCCCATATATACACTGCCGATTAAACATTATTGCTCTAGTTAATACCTGGTACAGATCCTTAGCTTGATTAGAGTGGAGTATAGTTTTGTGCGGTCCGATAAGACCGTCTTCCTATGAATTGCCTTCTCCTTTAAGGTTTCATCGTTGTTCATCTGAAACGTCCCTACTAGACAATGCTGATGGTGCAGACCATAACACATGGTAAATCAGTCCGGAGTGATCCCTCTTTTAGGGATTTCAGTTACCCATTATATACTGACGTCATATCTAACCATAGTAGTGGAACAGAAGTAGATAAACAGAATCAATTTGTGTGCAAAGGTCGTTCCAAAAGTAATGCATTCTATTCTGTAATAGAAAATAAAAAGTTGAATAGCTACGAAAACGGGAGTGGTACTATTAAAATGAGCGGCCTTTTGTGCTCCAGAATTTATTTTTCGACAGAGTGATAAACATTCCCAATGATATGACATTTCTGATATTTGGAGATGAGGATTGCTTATTCGTATTATTTGGATTCATCGGATTACCGTTCTCATCTTGAGTGTGAGTTTCACAACATTTCGGTCGATGTAACCTCCGGCTTTCTTTATGTGCATGTTGTCGAACTCTGGAATGTTTCTGTCGAACTTGGGAATTTGGACGGAATTTTTAAGGGAATCCTTTATTTACTTCACGGGGGTAGCATGCTCTTGTTTCGTCAGTCCTGACTGTAAAGAGGTCCTAAGTAATTCTGCAATTGTATTTTTTGATCGCCCACACTGAGAATTGAACCCTCAACCTTCAGGAGAAAATCACTTTTTACAATTGATTTTTCTAAGTACTCTAACCACTGCGCCACGTGTCCTTGCAGACATTCTCAGTGATGATGTGGTGGCTGTGCATGGGCGTCCAGAATGTGCTTTGTCACTCATATCTCTGTCGTCATTTTGAAATCGAGGAACCCATCTCCTAACTGTGTTGACATCTACTGCACCAGTTTCATAAGCGTTCAACAGGCGTCGATGAGTGTTGATCGGTTCATTGTTTGTTTTTATTGCATGGAGGAAATAACTAACGAATCTCTATTTCTGACGCACGCCAATTACAGGAGTTGCTTTCTAAGAGTTTCACACTATCAGTATCTGCAACAGAGGTGAAATTTGCAGATCAGCAATGCATACGTTTATAACAATGCAATTTGCAATCGCCTCTGATATATCCAGGCGGAAAAAATAGGAGGCACTACTTTTGGAACACTCCTCGTACGCTGTGCTTGGATGACCGATGGCATCGAAACAAATACTCATCATCATCGTATGAATCCAAGGATTCTATTGTTGTCATTGGTTTCCCCGATATTTTTCTCGTTAAAATTATTTTTTAGGAAAAACATTGGAGATTATGGAAAGACCACGTGAAGACCTAAATTAAAGTGATTTTTGTTGAACCATCTGGATTCGAACTTGGGACACTCAGGTCGTTAGTCAGTGTTGTTAACCATTAGACCACCGTCACCTCCCGAAACAAATACTTACCAATATTCTTTAGCGTAAGTATCTAACAATTGCAATATATATGCTAGTGCACTGTTAGTTCGATATATGAGCTAAATAAACGTTTTTGTTTTTTAGACAAGATGGCGGATGAAATAAGCCTGTGAATAATGTTGCCATGTACGCCAAGCAAACTATGACAAAATGATACCAAACAAATATTAAATTTCGTGGGGCTCAGAAGAAAGATATGACTACCATGATCATCAAAAGCTCCCTTGAAATTTAACATAGAGTGTCATTCGACATCCTGCCAATGTTGGCCGTTC
>NC_136510.1:104084446-104234446 GCF_053919585.1 Euprymna scolopes | reverse complement strand
TTTATTCTACATTTTTAATACATCTTTCTTAAAAAACATTCATACGTTTTCTTCTACACTAGCAACATAAATAAATAACCCGAAAATGTTTCTTTTTAATTTGCGTTACAAATAAATAATCAACGCGACAATAAAACGTATTGTTTTACTGTGTACGTTTTCAGCGTCCCAATTTTTTTTGTTTTTTTTTTCTCACGTTTAAATTAAAAGATATATCAAAATTTGAATATAACTTTAAGTATTATGGTATCTGTTCAGTGCACATTTACATATAAGTATGGAAAACCACTTATGAATTAATGGCTGTAAATTTTTTTTTTCCAAATAATTATAATAAATAGAACGACTCATAGAAATCTATCAATATTCTTTTTCATTTTAATATACTTTCATACATTAATTCCATAGCTAATATGACGTACTGACCCAACGGGTTACGGGTAGTTTAGTTTATAACTAAAAATATTGCAGCATTAAGAATTGCTTATATAATACCATAAATTGAATTTTAAAAAAATCTTAAGGCTGCAATATTTTAAGTTATAAATTTATTATATTTCTTACTAGAATATACTTTCCTTTTTTTTCCAGTTTTAACAACTAGTCCTTTACTTTTCAAGCTCGCATTTTTCTATTGTAATCCATGATTTTTTCATGGCTTCCAATACAAATTCTGTGTGCAATTTCAGTCTCCCCTCCCCCATTTATAAACACATATGTAATAACAATGTACAGTACTCGTCTGCTTTCAATAAAGTCCTCCCAATTATCTCCTTCTTGTGCTTTACTCCTCTCTATGTTTCACTTGGTTTTTTTTTTGCTTTTTTTACACAGGCATCACCACAATATCAAGGCCAAGAGGCCACTCAAGGAGAAGGGTTAAAGAGTGAACAGTAGAAATTGGACAATATAGTAATCATTAGTAATGGAAATTCGGTAAATTTGTTCACTTATATGGAACGTCTCATCAAGAACTTATTTACGTTAAACTTGAAGACAACCATATTGTAGTCAGCCAGAAAGCAGGAAAACGGAAGAAAATTCCACAGGCGTGCAGTTCTAAGAAAGAAGCTTTGTTCATGGAATCTACGTTTAGGTTTAGGCACAGATAAAGAGTGGGGGGGATTATTGATCGTGTTTTCAGCTAGACGAGGGTTTCTTGTGAAAATTTGGTGAGGGGACCATACTTCTCTTTCCGTAACAGCAGTGAATTAGTAACAACAGTAGTCGCTGAAGCAACGTGGTTGCTATTGAAACCAGTCGTAAAAAGCGTCGCTCACCTCCTTACACATTTTTACGATTTTGAACACCAGAAAATTCATCATAACTTTTGTTTTACTGAACGAAAATTTAAAAAAAATAAATCATAATATAGCTGAGAAGGTAATCTATAAATTGGAATAATTGTTTGAAATTTGGTCGAAAAATGAGTGAGCAGTTAAGCTTTAAATCATTTGTAAATGACTAAAACTGCCACTTAACCATATCCTTCAAACACGGTAGTGTTTGAAGGATATATCTCCAAGGCCACCGTCTCAAAAGATTATTCCGTTTTTGGATGAGGTACGCAATAATAAGTCGGTCGAGGTGGACGAACATATTCTATACTGCGATGTCGACCTCAGAATATGGCTGACTCTAAGAAGGCCTCTTTTCCCGCCAATTAAGAACCCCGTATTTCTTTCTTTTTTTTTTTAACTTGATCAGTAATAAACGATGGTGATGATGATGATGATGATGATGATGATGATGATGATATCCAAATCGATGAAACATTTTTTTGATTTTCTTATTTTACGAGGGAACACTGATTTCCCAGAAGATTAAAAATCGAAAGAGCTTTGAACAATAAATAGAAATCAACTTTCTTCAATCTCTATTTTTCCTTCCTGCTTTCCCCTTCTACTCTTCTTTTTCTTTTCTTTCACTATTTTTTCTTTCTTTTTTTCGCTATTCTTTCATTTCTTTTTCCTTCCGTTTCTTCTCTTTTTTACTTCCTTTTCTTCTTCTTTTTTTTTTTTTTTAATTCTTCGCCTTCACTTCCTTTTCCACTACTCCCTCTTCTGATTTATCTTCTTTCTTTTACACTTTCTAACTAATACCGTTGGAAAACGTATACTCTTCCAAGTCACCTCATCCAGCTATGGGTTAAATAGCAATTTCAACTTACATTCACTTATTTGTCGACAAGAGTTCGAAGTATGTCAATAGTAATTTCTCCTTATCCATATCAGAAGTAGAAATGGGTTAATGGATGCAATTGTTGACTATAGAATTGGTCATATCAAGTTCAAATCTAAAAATACTTATTATAGTCAACTTTTGCACTAATGCTGCCAGGAAAGATCTGAACCGCTAATCTCTTTCATTTATTGGTAAGTCAGCAACTTCTGTACAATTAATGATTTACAATATATGGCAAAATGACATTGACTCGGCAGTTCTTGTTAGATTATTGACCGTAAACGATACTGAGCCTGATCGGCATCAGACGGGTGACATGTAGAGAACACCGGGTGCTGTAAGTAGTGAGATGATATTGGAATTCTCTCCCTACTCCCTATTTCCCTGACTGCATCAACATACCCTTATCCCTGAGTGGCTTCCGGGCCTTGATAAGTGGTGACCACCGCGTAAAAAAATAAAAAATACAAAAAATACAGATATTTAATTATAATGCGAACAAACATCACTCCACACTAAGGATCTGGTCCCTAATTCGCAGTTGTCCATTACGTCTCAATTGGCATAGCGCCTTGTTTGGAGCCACTATAGGTAAGAAACTTTTGGAAACCCACCCTACAAACGCTGACTTTGTCAAAATCATTTGCCTAGACAGAAATATGCATGCGCTCATGGGAACCGCTTGTAAATTTAATATCCCTTAAAAATCTTCCTGCTTGAGGCGCATGCGGGCGAGGAGGGAAACCGGATTAACCTGCTCAGGATGAATACCGCACCAATTGCGATAGCTCTTGTCTTATTTTTTTTTTTTTTTTTGCTAGGTAGTCACTGCTTATGAAGGCCCAAATGCCACTCGAGGATAAAGGTTATTATACTTGAAAACTACAATGTTGTAGTGAGATGGGAACTAGCCCCGCGATATTGCGTTCCTCAGGCGGGTAGTTTTAGGAAAGAAACTTTGCTCGTGAAATTCTTTAGTCCTTGGCACCGATACAGAGTAAGGTTGTACTGTTATGATGTACTTTCTATCTACCCTATTTGGGGGATAAATGGATTCTTCCAGGTACTATGAATATAGTTATGACTAAGTTCGATGGCAGTCATAGCCACAGTATCGGGCGCAAACTCTCTGTAATATGCTTTTTCTTTACTGGAAATATACTATAGTGTTGTCTAAACTATTATAAGCTTTCCAAAAAGGTTGATATGCCATAAATAAAAACAAATAAACGAAACCTAGTTACTATCTTTTTCGTAAGGTGACGGTGGTTCACTGATTACCGACACGAACTAGCGACCTAGGTGTCTCAAGTTGTAATCCAGTTCATTCCACAAAAATCACTTTCACTAAGGATGTTGGCAACCTTCACGTGTTCTCTCCCATAACTACCTGATGTCTTTTCTAGAAATAATTCTGACTAAAAAAATATTGTGGAAACCAATGCTAACAATAGAATCTTCGAATTCATACGATAATGATGATGATCTTTAACCTTTTTTCTATGCAGATTCCACACATTTATCCTTCTCCACTATTTATCGAAATCCTCCTCGACCATTCTGAACCAGATATCACGTGACGGAATTAATTTGTAAAGCTCATCACTGTCAAATGCAATGGCCACTTGCAAAGGCGAACACACATTGAAATAGTTCAGACCTCTTACCTCCACCAGAGAATAACGCCACACTTCGGCAGCAAAAACTGCCGCATGTCTTTTGCAAGAGAAACTGGTTGGCATTCTCTTGAGACAATCGGGATTTTCCTGTTGTTTTTTTTTTAAGAGACAGACATATCTACCCATTCCTTTGACTCACAAACAGCGGGATACCCCCCTCTCTCTCTCTTTCTCTTTCGCACCACTGACTAATTCATCATTCCATGACGTGGCGCGATTAACCATCTATAAATAATTAAAGTCCTTGCTACTCAATTAGCAGAATTATTATTTTTATTTACTCACTAGGAATTGTCACACAGCCATCATCAAAAATTTCTCTTTCATAACAACTTGTGGTGTTCTCTGGAGTCTGAGTGACGACAAGTCTCCCCAGATTTCCAGTACTCTTCCGATAACCTTTGCAAAAGAATTTGCGTTATCGCAACAACCGCTGACCATTAGATTTCTCGTTGGTAGTGACCATTTACCTTCACTGGAATTTTGGTGGCAACAAGCCTTCCTCCAAGGTCCCAGCCCTTTTTGCACTCATCCAGCGGAGGTCTGGTTAGTGCTTTCTCTCCTCGGTCTTTCCATCCTCCTTAATCTTCCTCACTTATTTGGTGTGGTGCCAGTTTATGGTGACATACACACACACAATAAAAGGGAGGGGCGGAACGCATGGAGGCACCTTACAATTATACCATTTCCGTTTTCATGGTTCCATATGATGTTCTTTTGTGTTTTACATCTGTAGCCGTTTCTGTGTGTCCAGTTTGTGTCTGTAGTTCAAGTGTGATGTTAGTCTCCTCATTTAAGGGCTTTCCTTAATATTCCTGCAGTTTTCATTATTGTTATCTGTTGTATCTTCTCAGACACCCCTCTGATTCCAATCTCTCCTATTCATTTTTCTAAGGTTTTCGATATTGATCCGAGTGCTCCAACCATTAGTGGTGTTTTTACTTTCCTCATTTTCCAAAACCCTTTGAGCTCTCTGGCAAGTTCAATGTATTTGATCTGCTTATCCGTCTCCTTCATCTCCACTCTGTGGTCTGCTGGAACGGCAAAATCTATTCGCTCACTGATGAAACCAGGTGGGTTTTCAAGTGGTAGCAATCGATACAGACTTTCTAAAATTGTCGTCCTAGAAAACATGACATGATTCCATTTCCTTTTGATGAAAACCGGGGTTTTTTTTTTGTTGCTGACCTTCTATTAGTTAGCCAGCGAAGGAAATTAAAAAAAATATATTCAGAATTAAAAAAATTAATTAAATTTAAAAAAATTAAATTAAAAAAAATTAAAAAATTAAATTAAATAAAAAAATTAAATTAAATCAAAATTAAATTAAATTTTAAAAAAATTTAAAATTAAAAATAAAATTAAAAAAAATTAAATTAAAAAAAAAAACGTATTAATATTCAGAATTTAAAAGTCGGTGACGTAATGATTCCAATATATCTCCCTATTCCGATTCAGATATCAATTCTGTTTTCATTTCTGATTCCGATTTTATTTTTTTATCTTAAAATATTTAGCTATAGAATTTCTTTGCGGTGGGGGGTCCGGATTACCCATGTAATATATGTACATATATTTTCTCAAATCTAAAAGTACTCTTGTGGGTAGGGGGGGGGATTTATAGATTTTAGTTTTGTTCATAGTTCAAAATATGTAAATATTATTTCAGTCTTAATACCAGTAACTGAAAATTAAGTTTTAAACAAAGACAAAACGGAAATAATTAAAAGAATCGTTTTTGGCATCGGAAAATAGGCACAAAATCTTTCAATTTCGATACAAATTCAGATACCCTAAACAGTTCCGATTTTTCCGATTCACGATTAATCATCCGAATGAAAATTATGAAATAAAAATAGCAAAAACAAATAGTGAATTGAGGAGAGTTATTTTTTTTTTTTTAACGAATATGCGAATTAATCAGTCTTTTTAAAGTCGCTCGCATATCCATGACTGAGAATATGAGAAAGTTATTTTTACGTTTTAAACAGATAAGAGTATTTTTAATCTCAATGTCAGTGCGACAAATATCTCAACTATAAACAGAGTGTCTTCATGAACATAGCATGAACTGGAATAGTTTCGAATTCGAGTGAAGACAGATATAATTGAAGAATCATGTCTGCAAATGTCCGGCTGACGACCATTATTGTCTTCACAACGCTGATAACGCGGAAAGAACATTCTTAAATACACCCTGTGTGAATATATATTATGTTTACTTCGCCGTTAAAAAAAAAAAAAACAATTAGCGTATTTATGGAATTTAAATTTCAGTATTTCGCATGACGTTCTATCGATCTTTATTGTAAAACGGGCTTTTTTAATTACATATATTCTGTCATTGATGACTCTTCCCAAAGAATATAAATATTTTCATAAAAATAACAAAAAAAAAGAAAAAGAATCGGAAAAATGCTTAAATGATGAAAAAAAACAAAACAAAACAAAAAAATCCCAGGCAACGCCAGATAGATAAACCTAATCGCAAATAAGCCACAAAAATGAAATAGACATAACGACAATAACATTTTGTTGTGAAGCCATTAACAGTGAAATTTTTAAGCATCTGCATAAAATAAATCTCGATTGGTCAGCAAACCGGATATTAGATTTTTTAATGACTTATTTGCCAGACGAGTAAATAGGTGAAAAAAAATGTAAGATATGTCATAAATTGTATGAGTATTCTCGTTGTTGTTGTTGTTGTTGTTGTTGTTGTTATGGTTGCTATTATCTTTATTAAATTAGAACAAAATATATAAAATTATCTTTGCATCTGCGTGAGAAAGCGTTATTGGACTTTTATGTCGACTTTTTACCTCTTTTAACTGAAGAGCTCGACAAATTTCAACAGAAAAGAAACTTGAGGTATTATAATATTTATGACGTACCTATTTATTGGCCTCTCTCTTGCAATGTAAAAGTTAAACACTCTCCATCTCACCCTTCCTCTTTCTTAGCTCTCTCTTTCTCTCCCTATTTTCTCAATATCCTCCTCTCCTCTTTCTTTTATTCTCCACCTGTTTCTCTGTAGCAAGATTTCGGGCGATACCAGATGGCCTTGCTTTTCAAATAGAGGAAGAGAAGGTAGGAAAGGGGGTGTGATATTTGATCAAGAAAAAAAAAAAGAAAAATGTCCCTGGAACTTTATCAGGAGGGGAAGAGGATAGTGGATAATAATTGTTCTTTAAGCGGTTTTAATTTCCATTTTGTACTTATATAGCGATAAGAAGAGGCAAAAATTTCCATAAGAAATGAAATATTTCAATGGAAAAAAAAATAAATATGATAATGAGATTCTTGAGTTTGGCAGAAAAACAATACAGGATCGTTTTCTGGTTGAGTTTAGAAAGAACAATTCAAATATTATGGAAACAATGACTTGTCTGCTTTGGTGTCTAGGAGATGTTGTCATTTGGTCCACCTGCTGAATTTTACTACCAGGCCACCAAGCCAATGATAAGTTAGTTGGACAGATAAATAAATACAATTGAACCTAGGGAGAGATATGGTCACGAAAGAGAAGGAAGCGGTTCACAAGAAAAGAGAAAATGAAAAGAATATAGAATAAGGGGATAGAGAAAGAAGGCTAGTTTTAAATAATTCACGTGCATAAAAGTTTATGCATGAACATGTGTTCCTGCGTATCACTGTCATCAGCATGGATCAACCATAAACAAGGATCGAACTCACGACTACACTATCAGCAGTCTAGCGTTTTACCAATGAACCACGACGCCTTGTGAGATTCCATGCTCAGTTTTTGTCATTTTTATTTGTAAGATTTATTGTTATTCTTTGTAGCCATATATAAACACACACAAACATATATAAGCACATACATACATGTACAAGCACAAATAAACCTATATAAACACACACAAACATATATAAGAACATACATACATATATAAGCACACACAAACATATATAAGCACACACATACATATATAAGCACACACATACATGTATAAACACACACAAACATATATAAACACACACAATCATATATAAACACACACATACATGTATAAACACATACAGATATATATATAAACATACACTTACATGTATAAACACATACAGATATATATAACCGCATACATACATACATATATAAACACACACAACCATATATAAGCACGCACGTACATATACAGGGTGAGTCACGGGAAACGGATGTGTTTAAGGAAAACCAAACTCTGCGAATATTTCAATAAAAATTTTATATAATGTACATAAAAACATTTGCTAAACCCACTTCCTATCCTTTACTCAAGTAGAGCAATTACTCTTTTTAAGCACACACATACATATATAAGCCTAGAGTTGAGTTAACCACTTCTAGAAATTTAAAGAAAGAGACAGGCCAGCATTTTGAATTTTAGTAAAAACTCATTCTTGTTCTTTTATTAAAATGTTTTGTTTTTTTTCACATTCAAGTTGCCATTTCGGTGTGACTCTCAAAAATCGTTGATAAAATTGAACGTCTTTTCAAAATCATAATTTAGTTTCATTCTTAAAAAAGAAATAACGTTCTTGCACAGAATTCTACCCATATGAAAAGAAAAATAAATTTTATCCGACACAAAGGTCGAAAATAAAAATCATAAGATAGATTTTTTTTGTTTTTTTTTTAATTAGAAATAAGGTACTATAAATCTATTTTTAGTAGTGCATTGGTGACCTCTTTAATTTTAATTAGTGCTTTCAGTAAACCACTGGAGGCCTCCAGAGTTTTTTTTTTTTTTTTTTTTTTTTTTTTCACTGGTCACTTCAAAAAATAATTTCTCTTCTGGTGATTAAGAAACTTCGTTTTAGTAGTTTTCTGACGGCCTCCTTGCTTTGGTAGAAACGAACTGGCTTACATAAATGGAAGTAAAGGGGCACGGTTCCTACACGAGAGTTTGCGCATGTCACATCACATGCCATTCAATTACGGTAAGAAGACAGCTGAGATACAGATAAAAAGCCGATCGCATTGTGGATCGGATAAATGGTGCACCTCGCTCGAAGATAGAATCTATGTTTTCCGTAGACATAAGTTCTCCGTTGGCTTCTACGGAGCTAAGACGAAGAGTTCATACGAGCCGACATTGTGCATGTCAAACGTCGAGATGTTCACTCACAGTAAGAACGAGATGATGAACGTGGACAGAATTGAAATAGATATAAGTAATCTATAAATACAAAAAAAGGAAATAAGTACAATGCACTTTGACAAGCAGAAAGATGAGGTTGAGAAAAAGAAATAATATTCCGATATGTATCGTCAATTTTCAGTAAGTCATTGTCCTTCGTCTTGCTTTTGGAAATTGCATACCTTTAAATTGATATGAGATTAACGGAAACATTATATATATGTGTGTGTGTGTGTGTGTGTGTGTGTGTGTGTGTGTGTGTGTGTGTGTGTGTGTGTGTGTGTGTGTGTGTGTGTGTTCTACAAGTATTTTAATGGTGAATGTTCTAACGAACTACATAAAAGCACTTGTACCTCCTCGACGTAAATACCTCCGACAAACCCGAAAAGCAACTAAATCCCACCCCTTCACAGTAGAGATTCCTAGGTGTAAGAAAGCCTTCTACTCCAATAGTTTCTTCCCCAGAATTGCTAGACTTTGGAATACCCTTCCGGCATTCTGCTTTCCCAACCGTACTGACATGGAGAAGTCCAAGTGTAATATTAACAGATATCTTTCTACTCATCTCCCTTCATAATATCCCTGCAACTTATTACCTCAATAGTAGCCCCCTACTTCAAAGTGGCACTGTGCCTTGTATGGGGTGAAAATTGAAAAAAAAAAGTGTGCGTGTGTGTGTATATATATATATTAATGGAAAAGGGAAATATCAATTCCACAAAAGGAGACTTATCCGGATAATGCCAAGCTCAACAATAATTATTGGAGCTTATACAATAGGACAACAAGAGTATGAAATAAAGACACAAAACTATATATAGGGAGATATAGAATGGGTCATCTACTGAATAGTGGAATACAGGCAAAATTTGGGGGATAGAAAGGCATAAAGAGTCCCTTCTACCCCCCCCCAAAAAAAAAAATTTTTTGCCTGTATTCCATTATTCAATAAATGATCCATTGTATATCTACCAATATATAGTTTTGTGTCTTCATTTCATACTCTTGTTGTCCTATTTATATATATATATATATATATATATATATATATATATATATATATATATATATATATATATATTTATATAAAGGAGATTAGAACAATAGTTTAAAGAGCTAAGTGTATTTTAATGTAACATTGGAATTGCTAGTTTTATTAAAATACAGGAAAGAAAAACGGATTTTTAAATTAATTATGATTTGATTTTTAAATTTTAAATTATCAATCACATTACTTAATATATATATATATATATATATATATATATATATATATATATATATATATATATATATATATGACAAAAAGCCTGTATTTCAAATTTCAAAATGTCGTTCATCTAACCGTTTAGATGGTGTAAATATTGCAAACCACAATCGCAACTACTCTTTCAGTTTGGGGGGGGGGTTATGTAATCTTGCCCATATTCTTTTATTTTCTTTAAAGTCGATGAGTTGCTATTATTCTGATAAGTCAGAACCAAAAAAGATTGAAAAAAATGGCATAATAATTATATGATTGGTTCTGCGCTGTGAAACAGGTGCTATCAAGAATTGTACATTTTAACATGCTGAAAGAAATAAACGATAAGATGGACAACATTTTGGAATTTGAAATATAGACATTTTGTTATTTATTTGTATATGCTCTGTAGATACATCGAGCTCCATAAATAAAAGGATTGGTATAAATAAAAGGATTGGTATAAATAAAAGGATTGGTATAAATAAAAGGATTGGTATAAATAAAAGGGTGAAATATGATTAAGCATATTTTCCCATAAACACACACAGACACACATATATATACACGTGTGTGCGTGTGTGTGTGTGTGTGATTGTATGTTTATGCAAGTATGATTCATTTCATATCTATAGTTTCTTTCAATGCATTAACCTGCAAAATTTATTGTATATTTTGCAAACCTCTTTCCCCTGATGAGAAAAATTGCATTTTTCGAAACTCCGTGGAATAAAGCCTTTCAAGCCTGTTTGTACTCCTTGTCAGATAATTAAAACTGTGTATACCTTCTTCACAGTTTTTTTTTAAATTGGAATAAATTTCCAATAATGAGAGTTTTCTAATATATATATATATATATATATATATATATATATATATATATATATATAGACTCGTATATCAAATAATAAATAAAGCCAATAACACATGACAATTATCTCCCCTTAAAAACTTGCAAAATAAATATTCTCTCTATATATATATTAACTGTAGCGTCTTTAAATCAAAATACGCTAACGGAAACAATTTACTGCACGAGCGTCGCCCTTTTAAAATTCATCATTCAATAAAATAAAAAGCTATAGCAAACATCTAAATGACTACTTTAAATACAGTTCCTGATTTCAAAAAAAGAAAAACTAAAAGGTAACTATATCTATATATTTTTAAACCAAATTTATTATGTAAATTCAAAAAAAATATATTTTTTTTTCTACTCATTTCTATCTCTAACCTATACTAATTTTCTTATAAATTTTAAATCCAAACCTTTTACTTCAATTTTTCAAATTCTTCTGCCTTACTTTTAATGCTAGGTTTATTTTTGGTGTCTTTTCAATTCAATAGAAATCCTCCTAAATTTGCTGATGAGGAGACCGTGCTTACCAAAAAAACTATGTATAATTGTTCTACGTGACTTCATGTATACCACAAATAAAAAGCACGCATTTCCGAAACGATCGTACAGATAATTGACTTTGTTGTTGTTCCTTCTTATGAAACTGATTTTTAATTTAATTAAAATTTGATTTTTAAATTAAAATTTTTTTTTTTTAATTTTTAAATTATAAATCAGTTTACTTAATATATATATATATATATATATATATATATATATATATATATATATATATATATATATATATATATGTATAAGGAACATTGTGTACGTGTGTGAGTTCGTACCTTATGGACTTCGAAATGTCTTGGTCAGTATTTTGAAAATTTCACACAAATCTAGTTAATGTGTTTTAGAATGATTTTAGAAGGGTTTTATATCGAAACACCCCGATAAGTATGGAAATCGATAATCAAAAAATCCAATTAAAAAAATAGAAAATGGCCGATTTCGACCAAAACATCGGAAGTGGATTTGCGAAGTTTTATCACCACACTAGCAGAAGGGTAGAATCTTTGATAAGTAATCGACCCGTAGGAAATGAATATTAACATTGCCATTGTAAATGTAAATTCAAAACCTGTTATATAAAAATATCTTCATAACATAGGTTCTTTACAGTGAATTTGCATTACAATTACTAAGTCGCTATGGAGAACCATGTAAAGCCTTTTCCCGGGTTTTTTTTTTTTTTCGCGATCGGTAGGCAATCAATAGTTGCTCCTTCTCCAATTTCGGACAGCTAGTATATATATATATATATATATATATATATATATATATATATATATATATATGTAATTTTGTTTTAAATATACCTATCCACTGACAAGTGTTTCCTCGTCTACAACTCATCAGAGTGGCTGAACCTAGCGAGATTCGAAATCGGGACCCCATGGTAAAAAACATTAACCGTTACCCCTCGTCCACCTCGCTGACTGTTCGGACATATCGTGATTTTACGTATATGTTATTTGTTTTTGTTTTTGCGATAGGTCTTGAATGAATTGAATTATTTACGAAAGCGCATTTTTACCTAAATGCGAGTTGGGAATAATTTTCCCTTTAACCAATTTGATACACCCACATGGAGAGTGGTATATATATATATTATTTTTTCTAAAATATAATTATATATATATATATATATATATATATATATATATATATATATATAGAGAGAGAGAGAGAGAGAGAGAGAGAGAGGGGGAGAGAGATACTAACAGGCTGCCTGGCATTGCCCGATCGTAAAGTACGCTAAATATGATATTTTCCTTAATGCATATCTCATATTTATTATACGCCTGAGCTATGAAGACATTTTTGCTGCAAAGCAAAAAATTGAAACAACGTTTCGTATGCATATTCGTAATGCCGTCCTTCGACCTTCATCTGTAACATTCCATTTCTTTAATTTTCACACTTTTGCACCGATTAAAAACTAAAAATCAAATATAAAGTTTCGTATGGGTCTGAATACCCTATATATTAAGTTTCATGCCTGTAGACCAAAAACTGACACAGCAGTTGAGTAGGCAAATTGTTTTAAAATATATATATATATATATATATATATATATATATATATATATATAAATAAATATATATATATATAGAAAGAGGTTTTGTTTACTATAACTTTTTATGAAAATATTATGCAAGTATAAATCTAGAATATCTGCATGAATATAATTACATGTGATAGTTAACTAAAGATGATCATCCCATGAGAAAATCGGAAAAAATTAAGAATGAATTAAAATGAATGTTTAAAAGTATATGCAAATTAGCTAGATCTTTTTTCTGATGAATGCAATTACCGGACTCATGTATAACAACGTTTTATTTCTTTTTAAATAAATAGAAAAAAAGTGTTTTTAATATGAATATCAATACACACAAAAAATTTATAGGAGTATACACATGCATATACATATATATACACAAACATATATATATACATATATATATTTACATGTATAGATACATACATATACATATATATACATATATATATAGACATACGTAAATATACACATATATGAATAAATATATATGCATATAAATATACTTATATAGGTATACATATATATATATATATATATATATATATACGTACACAGACATACAGAAATATACATATATATAGATATACATAAATATGATGATGATTGCAATGTCTTGTCAGACGAGTGTTACTCCCTCAGACACTTAAAGTTCATGAGCCCAAAAATTACTTTCATCGCCACAGGACCATTTTAACAGACAAATACCTGAGGGAGTATCTATACACAGATGATGTTACAGAGTCTTAGCTTTGTACAACAGCTAAGTCTCTCTCTCGGTTCAAAATGTTGAGATCCAGCAACAAGCAAGAGCAAGATAGCCAGCAACAAGTTAAACTGCAGACCAGCTTAATGCGGGTACTGGTCCCCCGCTTTATGTTTTTTTTTTAATGAGAGATTTGCTTCTCCTGGAAAGATTGCCTTCTCCACCCCAACACACACATATATACACACAAACACATACGGTGCTAGTTGGCCGTTGACCCTGAAAAATGGTTCATTCGTCCTTTGGAAGGTCTTATTTTTAATCCTTCAGGGAGACTAGCCACCCTCCTCACCAAACAAGTTTGGCGGGGGAACCAGTTTAGTCGCCAGTGACCCGACCATGAGGCAGTACTATATAAATATACATATATATATATATATATACACACACACATACAGTCCTAATTCAAGGAGGCCACTTCATCAGACCAAAAAAGGGGCGATATTGAAAAGAGAGTCGAGATTGCATTCGTTTTTAATAGTGAGCAGTAGGGTTTAGTAGCGAAGGAAGAGTAGTATCTAAGCTTACTTAGAAAAGCAATATAATGCAGATAGTAGCGAATACCGCTAAGTATTTTGGTTTCGATTCTAGCTGGTAGCACCCATATTATAATTGTTTTTTAACTTTGGAAATCACTATTATATATTCAGTACAAGATAAAATTAATCGGCTCAATAAAAATAAATACGAAATCTGCATAAATTAAAATATCACATTTAAGTGTATATTAGTCATCGCGCGAAAGAGCAGGACACAAAATGTTTTTAATAATAAAGAATAACAATAACAAAGACTTTCGCTGGCGAGGACTACTATTGACCGTAACCAGTTATACAGTCCATTTTAATTTTCATCTCTATTTTTCTCGTTATCAACTGAATATTTTTAATGAAACCTATATGAAATATGTTCCTTATTAAATTGTAAAGATTTTCTATTCTAGAAGAAGTTTTAAAAAATTTAATCTAAAAAAAGTTATTTTAAAGTTTTTGTTAAAAAAATTCAGATTTTCTCATTATTCAGACATGTATGACAAAGAGGGAGTTACAAAATAGAGGGGTAATGTGAGGAGAAATATAAACTGAAACAGAGAGAATATTCAGACCTGTAATAATACAAAGAGGGGGTTGCAAAAATGAGTTGTGGTTTGAGGAGAAATACAAACTGAAATAGGGAGTAGGAGAGTTTTTATAAATACATGCAAAACCACATTCACTTTTTTAAAATCCAAATTAATAAATTAAATAAAATATAATCTTAAAAATATACGATACAAGTTAGAAAAGCATTTCATCCAAGGCATGAAAATTGTTAAACAAAATGTTTGCACTATAGGCTTCAAAAATAAAGGTACAAGATTCAATTTGAAATTTATTTATCTTCAGAGTGCACTTTTATACATTTTACAAAGTAAGGTATTACATTTTTATACTATATATATATATATATATATATATATATATATATATATATATATATATGTATATATATATATATATATATATATATATATATATATATATATATATATATATATATATATATATAGCAGTTCTGTCTGGCTTTGCTCGGGCCCCATGTACTGTTCATAACTTTACGTGCCTATGTATGTATTAAAAAGTGTGAATATGTACTGTAGTGCCTTGCTATATAATAGTCTTCCTTAACTACCATAGAGAAAAGGTGATAGAGACCGCAGACATCAATTGTTTTTAATTTTGACCCCTTAGCCTTTATTGTTTTGAGCTCAAATAGAATTATAAAGTTAGACCCCTTTCCAAGTAATCTATATCTAAAATTTCAAGTGTTTAGACCCAAAATTGGCGGAGGAATTTCGTAGAGTTCTCAAAGGACAAATCGTTGAACTGTGGCCTCTTAACAGCAAAATTTCTGGCTGACAACCTATTAAAAGGATTTTTCCAAATCTCAGTTCCCCTTATGCTAAATTTTGAGTCTATGAACTGAAAATTGACGGAGTTATTTGGTAGGAGCATGTACACAGACACACACACAGAGACAGCCCGACATGTTCACTTATATATAATTCTAGGTTAATATTTTCCAGATGTAAAATTACCAATGAAGTATTAATGAGGTCCATACAAAGGTGCTCAATACTAAAGTATGGCAAAATATTGTTTTTATTTGTTTTACATAAGCTACGCATTCATGGGCATGTTTCAGTCAGCCAGTTACTAGTAAATACAGACATCTTCAGGCGATATTGGTTATACAAAAGATTAGTTTGTAATAAATATTATTCAGGGTTTCAGCGATCACAATAAAAAGTTATCATGAGGCCACTTTACGTCTCATCTATATATATAAAAGCGAAAATGTATGTATGTATGTATGTACGCTTTTCCTCGATGTCCACAAAAGGCTTCTTTCAGAGAAGCGCTCGCTCGCTTCACAACTTCTTAAAACTTTTTATATCATCTATAAATTATAATATCTCGAACTGAACCACGGAGCTCGCTTGTCTATTTAATTTTATTGACTTTCAAACGTTAATTATTCGACATTTCCCGCATCGGCACGCGTTACATTCGGTTTTCGGTATAAACAAAAAGCGAAACTCGACTCTAATCACAGGCCCAGAGCCAGTGGTCTCTAGAGAGCTAAGTAACGTTTGGTCAATGTCGACTTCGTCATATCAGACGGTAGCTTTCATTTCGAGACGAGGGAGTGAGTTTTTAAAAACATTGACCTCATTAAAAACTGTTCCGCACAAAATGCTAACTGCTGAATAGCTATCGTCGTCACATCAATCAAAAACGCGCACCTGTTTTTTTTTCACACTTTACTATTTTCAAACTGCGCGACGTCAAGGCTTTTTTTTTTCACGGGCACCTGTTTCTTTTTTTCATACACACCTACAAACACTCGGGCAACGCCGGGTACCCCTCGCTAGTTTAGAATAAAAGACTATTTCCTTTTTATTCTTAATGACATGTGACCTCCTGAAAAAAATTATTTTGTGATTGGGAATCCTTGATTAATTTTCATTACGAACTAAGCACTCGTATAAGCAATATCGCCTGAAGAGGTCTCTAGTTACTAGTTCGGATTTTATTTTTATTATCAGTAATGTTATTATAAATAGGTTATGTATATTTTTATTAATTGATATTATTATTATTATTATTATTATTATTATTATTATTATTATTATTATTATTATTTGTACTCTTTCCCTTTCCTTTTTCTTTGTTCTTCCTCTTCCCATCTTGTCCTTCTTTTCTTCTTTCCTCCCCGTTTCTTTTCTCTATTTTGATAGCATTTTGTTCTCCCCCCCCCTTTTTTTCTCTATCTTCTTCACATATATTAAAGGCTGTTATCTTGTTGTATCATTATTCTGAATGACAGGTAATATGATCATTTTCTGTGCTTGTAAATTTCTGAATAATTTTCATTATGAACTAAATTTTTGTATAAGCAATATCGCCTGAAGAGGTCTCTGGTTACTTGTAACTGGCCAACTGAAACATACCCATGAATGTGTAGCGATATATTAATGTTTATGTAAAAACAAATAAAAAGTATACCATCTTATTTCGAAAAGCCAATAAATGCTGATGTCAAGCGTGCATGTAAATATTCATGCAGCTAACAAGTACCACATTCGAAGACTAAGACTTAACTGCACGTGCATGCGTGCATTGCACGGTGGCTGAGGAGGAGTAAACATATCTGTTGGGGGTGGTAGTGGGTGGGGTGGGGAGGGGTGGTAGTGGTGTGGAGTTGGATTACATGCAGATGGATGGGGTTGGAAATATGCAGAGAATTAAGAAATGTGAAAGTTGGTCGTTTGGAGGGGGTGGCGCCTTTTAGAACGGATAGTTGGTAATATACGTGCACATGTGTGGGACAATATGGGGGAAGAGAGGGGGAGTTGAGGAGAGTGCTAGAAAGAGAACACTTATGTACTCTAAGAGAAAGAGAGAGAGTTAAGGGCGATGTATACCTAGAAGGATATCGATTCATGCACAACAGAAATAGAGAATTCGGAGAAAGGTGGGAAAGAGAGAGACAGAGTGAGAGAGAGAGAGAGAGAGAGAGAGAGAGAGGAGGGGGTGAAAGAGAGAATGAGAAAGAGAGAGATAGGAGAGAAATAGAGAGAGATGGGAGAAAGGTAGCGGAAGAGATACAGAGAGTGACAGAGAGCAAGAGAGAGAGAGGTGGGAGAGAGAGAGAGATGAGAAACAGAAAATGAGAGAGAGAGAGGTGGGAGAGAGAGAGAGATAGAAGGAGATGGGAGAGAGAAAGAAAGAAAGAGAGAGAGGTGGGAGGGAGACAGGGAGAGAGAGACAGGTAGAAGGGAGATAAACAGAGAGAGAGGGGGATATAGAGATAAGTGGAAGAGAGAGAAGTGTGAGAGAGACAGAGAAAGAGAGGTTGGAGAGAGATAGAAAAACAGATAGATCGAAATAGAGATGGAGAAAGATCGAGTGAGAGAGATAGGTAGGAAAAAGAGAGAAAGTAAAAAAGAGAGACAAAAAATAAAGAGATAAAGATAGAAACGGGGATGAACAGATGGAGAGATGAAGAAAGAGGAAATGGATAGAAATAGAAATAAATAGCCGTACAAATCAGTTGTGTCTTTTGTATGGAAGGTCATCAGAGAAACAAGAAAGTTTTCATATATGCATTTGTGGATCCTGGATATGACCTTAAACTATAGCCGATGGTGAAGTCCCAGCTTACGGGCTTTGGGGAGTGTGGAGCCACCTTTTAATTACCATTGCTCCCAGGTCCACTCTGACCCGGAGTGGTAGTACTTGTTAGGGTCCCAACTATGGGTTAAATAGAAACCGACTTGAAAACTACAAATATATTCTATTAAAAACATTTTCTTCAAAATCTTTGGATTCGGCATTAAATAAGCCGAAAACAAAACAACCAACCATATGCATTTGTGATCTCTTCGGATAAACGCATAGGGAAAGTACACCCATAAGTATGCATAAATATACATATACCAGCAAATATAATGGGGCTTCGTGGGGGACTTTGCTGTATGCTCAGACACGCTCTTAGCGGGCACCTTTGCAGTAAGTAGATGTTTTAAGAGCAATTATTACGTAAGGTGTTAAAAAGAATTTTTAAATTTCTCATGAAGTGACTGAAAGCAAACTATGAACTACAAAGATTGTTTGAAGGAATGAGGTGGGGAAAGGTGATCTGATTTAAATTCACAAAGAAGTTGGTCGGCGCCATGGTGGAAGCCCCCGGTATGCTGGCGAACCCTAACTTGGTGTGCACCATTTGTAGGTGGGCGAGTTTATGAAGAGCCGCACCTTTGACCTTGGACCTTGAAAAATGGTGTACACTGTCCCTAAGTGGGAAACCAACATCATGCCAGATTTGGTCATAATCGGTCCCGTGGTGTTGGCTGTAGGAGAGTTGTAGACACAGACACCCACACAGAAACGCTAATACTTTATCTATATAAATACTAGAAAAAATGCGACACGTTGGGTCACCCATTGCATCCGAGATTATTCAAATCAGAAAAAGAGTGAGTTTCCAAAACCAGTCAAATTCAATTCTCCAGTCATGAATTTAATAGTATTACTAAATCTCGTGATATTTCCTTTTGTTTGTAATAGATTATTCCAATTTTGTAGTTTTAAAGTTAGTTCTATTAACTCCGAGTGTTAATGAACAGAAATAACCAAAGAGACAGACAGAAGCAGGACATTATTAAAAATAAGAACAAAATGGAATCAAACAGCAGAAAGTTAGTGAGGGTGAAAATGATAGACAGAAAGGTCGTCAGAAATGGGTCGCTTGATAAATCAATTGCAAATTAAGGCGGATTATAATAAATATAATTCATATTTTTCGAACATAACTCAATCCCAAAATCAAATCATATTTTAACATGTACTGTCTTATATACACTACTGATCAAAAATTTAAGACCACTTAAAAATCTTTAAAAAGAAACCTTTTTTCTAAGGATAGATTTTAAACTCTTCCGATATATATATATATATATATATATATATATATATATATATATACTACTTTTGAAATTATCGTGTATATGGACCAACTCCTAGAAAAAGAATATAAGAGAAGAGTTCTTCTTTGTTATTGTAGCGAAATTCAAAAATTGAAATATTTAATCATAAGAGAAACCAATGGTATCCACTGAATTGCCATGTCACAGTAATGAACATATCCAAAAATTACCAAACAAAAAAAAAAGGATAAGGTAAAAAAAAAAAAAAACGATAGGTTAAAAAAAAAAAAAAGAAACCGGAGAGTTCGAATCGTAACAAAAGGGAGATAAATCTTTTCTGAAAACTGAAAATCTTTTGCCAATTTACCAAAACTTAATTTTCCCTAATTGTATTCGAAAACTGTTTTCGTTAATAACTTATTTTCTACCTTATCTTTTTCGTAATTTTTGGATATTTTCATTACTGCGACGTGACAATTCAGTAGATGCCATTGGTTTCACCTGAAATTCAATATTTAAATTTTCGAATTTCGTTACAATAGCGAAGGAGAACCAAGGAGTCTTCCTCGCCATGATAGAAGTATGAGTTTTGGTTTCAGTCCTAAAAAGCATTCGATTACATGAAAAGGTATGATGACGAAACAGTGCAATCGAAAGAAATGAAGATATGTCGACTAAGAAGACAAAGATGAGTGATTGAATATATTCTAGCGGAAACCGGTAAAGGTTTATGTGCCACAAAAATATCATGAAAAGGCAAAGATGTCGTTTGTTGCGAAAAATTAAAAATAAAAATATAAAATAGTAAAGGAAACAGAACATAAAAGAAAAGGGTGCTTATTCAGATTCGCACTCATGGTGGCAAGTAAAAAAATACAGGAAAGTTTTTTTTTATAATGTACGTTCCAGCCACTAAACGAAGATGACATATTCCAAAAATCACGTAATTTGATCAAGAAAATCCAATTTTACGATTAAAATAATCATACTGATTTCGTCGAGCATAATGAAATCCGATGAAATAAATAAGGGGAGACAACTTAGTTCGAAGTGTCTCAGTCAAAATTAGCCTCATGTTCAATACAGTTTAATTGTAAAATTGCTTAAAATCGTAAATTTGAATTTTCTTAGTTAATAAAAAATCACTTGATAAATTTACGTAATTTTTGGAATATGATATCTTCGTTATGTGACAAGTGCGTACATCAGAAAGATTATTCTGTTTTTTTGTTTTTTGTTTTTCATAAGTGTAATTCTGAATAAGTAGCAAGAAAATATATAGCTGCCATGTTCGACCCACAACTCCCTGCACCCATTCGACCAGCTTTTAATGTCTTTTAGCTTTTAGCGAAAGAGTGACTTTGTCTTTTCAGGACATTTACATAATGTGTCCATATATACCGTATACACGTATGTAAATTAGATAGAAAATAAGACATTTCACTTATTATAGAAGTATTTTTTTTTTTTACTTTTTAAATCACTACTATATATTGGGTACAATATAATAATCAATAGAGTATTGGCTCTATAATAATAAATACGAAATCGGCATAAATTAAAATATTATATTCAATTCGACCGGGCAACATCGAGTGGCCTGATAGTATAATTATATATACGCGTCTGTTATCATACTAAATCTAAATTAATCAGCGTTTTTTCTTGCCCCAGGGTTTTTATTATATATTTTAATCATACAAAATACATGTTAAAATATTTCTTCAGTTGTGTTCTATTAATTAGCGTAATTTGTAATTAACTAACAATGACATCCATTATCTTTCATAGCTTAACTTTTCTATGAGCTTTTAGAGAAAAACTCTCTCTCTCTCTCTCTCTCTCTCTCTCTCTCTCTTTCTCTCTCTCTCCAGCCAATTGACATAGTGTATTCGTACACACCGTAAACACGCGTGTAAATTAAATATTCGAACGAAATCAAAATGGAACAAATAGTATTAGCGTTCGTGACTCAACGGGTCACCAATAAGTCTAATACCCCCCACTCACACACACACACACACACACACACACACACACACATATATATATATATATATATATATATATATATATATATATATATATATATATATATATATATATATATATATATATATATTTCTCGGTACTTTCTTTTTTAGAATTCTATGGCCGTCGTCCGGTTTGTAAAGTTTCATTTCATTGCCATTGTAAAACGCACAGATTATTTGCTACCGATAATGTTTAATTAAATGATGAAGGAGATAGATGATGGAGATGAATGAAAACTCAGATGTGGAGAAAGTATGTTTAAATTGGTAAAGCCATTGAGCTTGTCAAGAAGTTTTGTGACTTTCGGGACACCATTAAAGCACAGGGTAGCACAGGTGTCAGTTTGACTGCAATAATTAGGAGTGAATGAAGTTCAAGAAACTTCCGCCATGACTAACCAGCATAGCGTTTCTAGAAGAGTCCACGAGGAATATATACGCAGCGTGAGGATGTATAGAAGTGAAACCTAGCCAGTGAGGGTTGAAGACATACGTTGCATGGAAAGAGATGATATGTGAATGATACGATGGATGACAGGCTTAGATCTGATGACCTAAGACGAAGATGAAATCTGGGCAGTATATGAAT
The DNA here is from genome assembly GCF_053919585.1 of Euprymna scolopes. NCBI lineage: Eukaryota > Metazoa > Mollusca > Cephalopoda > Sepiida > Sepiolidae > Euprymna > Euprymna scolopes. The sequence continues at coordinate 104,211,873 of NC_136510.1, read as the reverse complement.
ATGCGTGCAGTACAAGAAGCTTTAGTGATGCAGCTATGTTGAAGGATGGGTGAGAGTTTTTGAGTTAATGGATGTAGAACAGTTGAGGTAGCAGGTCCGGTTTACAGTGGAATGCCAAGGAACGCTTGGGAGGAAGTGATAAAGATGAACCCGAGAGAAAGAGGGATAAATAAAGACTGGACAAGAGATAGCTTATGCTGGAAATTTATTTCTTAAACATACCAAACACATGTCAGCATATAAAACGAATGTGATGATGATGATGATGATGATGATGATGATGATGATGATGGGTTGTTGTTGTTGTTGTTGAGTATCATTTATTTCGCATGAATCAGATAATTATTGTTGGCACTCGTTTCCCTGATATCTCTCTAGTTAGAATTCTTTCTAGAAATACCTAAGGTACTTACGGAAGAGGCCGCATGAAGGTTGCCAACATCCTAAGAGAAAGTGCTTCTGTGGAATGAGCTTCGTTCGAACTTAACGTGGCCAGATTGTCAATCCGTGTGATTAACGATTCAGCCACTATTGCATTCTTGATGCTAATGATAATAATAATGGTAAGGATGATAATAATGATGATGATGATGAGGAGGAGGAGGAGGAGGAGGGGGAGTATGAGAATGATAACGATGATGATGATGAGGATGATAGTGATGATGATAACGAGGAGGAGGAGGAGAAAAATAATGATGAGGAGGAGGAAGAAGATGATGGAGAGAAAGATGATAATAATGATGAAGATGATAATGATGAGGATGATGAGGAATGTTTGTATTACATGTGTTAACATATTTCTTGCAGCATGCAAACATGTAAATGCACACTGCATTCTGCATATTTCTCTTTGCAGTATATGTGCACTTGTGCAAATGTGTATGTGCACACATACCAATCTGCTTCCTAATACGTGATTTGTGAGCATTCTGGCATGCATCAGCTGGGCAGAATCGAACCACCGTCCAACCCTCACCCTAACCTCAACACAAATACCGCCCCCATCCAATCCCAACAAACCAACAACCCTCTTCTCCATTAAGCTATAATACTTTCACTGTTCGCCTTTCTTTTCCTAACCATATTTGTCAAATTCTCTGACTCTTTCTTTCTCTCTCGCGTGCGCACTACCTTGGCTTAATTATTCTTTCCTTCTGTTTCTTTTTCTCACGTATTTGTCTCTCTTCTTTCTATTTCTCTTCTGCGATTCCTCTCTCCCTCTCTCTCTCTCTCTCTCTCTCTCTCTCTCTCTCTCTCTCTCTCTGTGATATTCTCGCTCTTTCTCTCTTCTCGGCTACTTTGCTTCAGTCTCCCTATCCTCGGAACCATATTTCTATTTCTTTCGTGTAATAGTTTTATCATTTCTTATTTTCTTTTTCTCTCAAATACTCCCTCACTCTTTTTCCTTTCTTATCTCTTTCAACTATCTTCTCCCCCTCTCTCTTTCAGCTACTCTTTCCTTTCTTCTCTAATTTTCTTTCTCGCCTTTCTGTTATTTCTCCTTTTCTATTAACTGCTATGCTTCTACCTCTCTGTCTCATGAACTATTTTTCTCTCTCTTTCTCTCTCTTTCTCTCTCTCTCTCTCTCTGTTAAATCAACTACTCTTCCTCCTTCTTTTTCTCTCTTTCAATTACGCTCTTCCCTCTTACTCTTTTTCAAATACTCTTCCTCTTTCATTTTCTTTTAGATACTCTATTTCTTTTCTAACTACTCTTCTCCGCCCCTCTCTCTCTCTCCCTCTCTCTCTCTCTCTCTCTCTCTCTCTCTCTCTCTCTCTTTCAACTACTCCTTTCTTTTTTTGCCTTTAAATTATTTCTTTGTTTTTCTAATAATTACTTTATTTCTTTCTCTCTGTCTCTCTCTGTCTCTCTGTCTCTCTGTCCTATGGACTATTCCTATCTATCTCTTCCAAGTTTTAGTCTCCCCCTCCCCCCCCTCTCTCTCTCTCTCTCTCTGTATATATATATATATATACATACATATATATATATATACATACATATATATATATATATATATGTAACTCAAGTACTCTTCGTACTTTCTTCTCTCTCTTTCAACTACGTTCTTCTCTCTCGCTCTTATTCTCTTTTTTTTTTTTAACTACTTTCTCTTTTTTTTTAACTACTCCTTTCTTTCCCAAGTTTTAGTATTCCCCCCTCTCTCTATTCTGTTATCCCTTTATTCTATCAACCCTCCTCCCTCTCTCTTTCTTATTCAACTTTATCATCGATGCTTCACAGGTATCCGCGAACATGTGTGTCCCTCGCTCGCTACAATCTCTGAGGACTAGTTACCATCTGCCTTACTGGTAGCTTAGCCTTGGAGAGATAACCGAAAGAAAACCAGGCATACTAGTGGCAGAGAATAGAAACTTCACGCGTGAATGAGGTCGAGGTGACCCAGTCCTGGGTCAACCATTTTCAAGAAGGACTAAGAAGTTTCTTGGATCGAAAGAGAAGGATTCATAATGTCCGTCATTTGTCTTCTGACAACAGTATCTGTAAATCGGTAAAGGAGATGGCGGACGGGGGTGTAGAGTAGGGAGTTCCTTTAAGAAACGTGGAGCAATGAATTATTGGTTTAGTGGGGGGGGGGTAACAGGCAGGTGGCAAAATTACAATGAACAAATGAAATTTATTGTAATTTCTTGAAATATGCATTTCTCATATTGTAGCTGTGAGAATTGTGAAAAATAAAGCTTACATCACTTAAGTTATGGGCTAAGAATGAGCATAATCTTATGCACGTATGGTTTCAATCATATTGATATCAGGAGTTAAAAAGAAAAGTTCAGTTTGTGTATGGGATAGGTATGTGCAGGATTAGAGATTGGGACAGTACGGATCTTATATTTCAGAATTTTTTTAGACAACAACTGATAATTTGTATGATTCTTATCTTGGATGTCATTTTCACGACATTCCAACCGATGTAACCGCCGACTTTCTTCAAGTTCATCTTTGAGAATATTTGTACCGAAATTGAGAATCTGTACAGATTTTTAAACGGAATCCTTCATTTAATCCACAGGAGTAGAATGTTCTCATTCCATCAGCCATGACAAAGTCTTAAGTAATAATTATATTCTTTGTGCCGTTCTGGTATTTTATGAGACGAAGATTGATAATAATTGCATTATTTGAACTATTGTTCTCATTTCGAATATTTTTCTCACAACGTTTCAGCCGATGTAACCTTCGAGATTCCTCAGGTGCATTTTTTACATAGGAATCTTCACTTATCAAGGCCAGTAGGCCACTTGAAGATAAGGCTTAATGAATGAACATTGGTCACCAGGATAATAGCGTATTAATAGTTAGTGATGTAAATGGAGTAGAAATGAATTATTTAAGGGGAGTGGCTTAACAAGAATTTGTTTGAATTGGACTTGAAGATGGCCATATTTTAGTCAGCTAGATAGCAAGTCAGCAGAACAGAGTTCCACAAGCGCGCAGTTCGAGAAAATAAGCGTTGTCCATGGAATGTGTGTTTAGATTGAGGCACATACAGATTGGGGAAAATTGTAAATAGTGGTTTTAAGCAGACGAGTGTTTTGGGAGGGGGAAACTTTTGCAAGGGTGGACCATAGATTGGAGCTCAGATGAGCATTTGCCATGAAAATAATGATAGAGCAGAGACCAGCTCCCAAAGTTTTTTTCTATGGGAAACAGGTTGCAGAAAAGACAAAGGGGCATCGCCTACTAGGTTTCAAAGCTGGTTTTGAACTTTTTCAAGGCAGGACAGGCTGCTCCGAGCAACTCACGCCCAGATGTGGCAACACTACTTCATTTTAGGACGCATCTGGCTCTTATACATGTACAGGATTGCGTCAAGCGTATGATACCTTCCGAAGCGATAAAATGATGCAACCATTCCAGCTACGTTGGTAACAGATTTGATGTAGGTCTTTAATTTCAGGTCAAGAGTAAAGGTTAGACCCATAAGTTTATCAAAACATCAAGTCTCTTTTAGACGAGAGACATTCATATTAATTGGGGCCAAGTGGGAACCAGAGCGTTGGTGGTGAAAAGATAAAAGGTTGAATGGTGACACTTTGGAATCTGTGCGGAATTTTAAAGCGAATCCTTTATTTAATCCACGCGAGTAACTTGTTCTCATTCCGTCAACCATGATCCATAATACACCAGAAGTTAGAGATATACACCATATATATATATATATATATATATATATATATATATATATATATATATATATATATATATATATATATATATTAAATTAAATTAAGTTAAGTTAAATCACGTCAGCAGGTCAATGATATCGTTTATTGCAAACGATATCATTGGCCTGATGGCGTGATTTCTCTGTAACGGGAAATTACAGAAACATGTATGCACATATGTAGCCGCTTGTTTGTATAAACGAATTTAATTTAATATAATATACCCTGTTAACTCATTGAACGCTTTTTTGTTAGACACATGTTGTTTCAGCGGATGTCCTTCTTGGAAACGAAATCAAACTACGACTATACGTGTGTGGGGGGGGGTACGCACGCGCGTTGGGCGATTAATCAAAATCGGGAATTAGATTAACCGGAACTTTTGGGGCATTTGAATAAAAAAAAAAAAATTAACATAATTTCCAATTCCAAAAACGATTCTTTTAAATTTTTCTGGCCAATAAAATAAAAATGAAACTAACACAAATTTATATATTTCTTAGAACAATATAATACTAATGACCATAGAATGGTTTATAAATCCCATTCCTGAATTGGGCATAAATTCTCAGTTTAATTTCTTTTATTGGTACATTACTGTATTTTTCTAAACCTTCTCATACATATTTGCTAACGTTTCAGTGTGTTCATACTATATTATAAAAGATTTATAACGCTCTGGACAAAATTTATTTATTTTATTGATCCTTTACTGTAAACAAAGTAAACATTCCAGAGTTAATTTGCCCATTCCCTTAGTAAACCTATTCGCACCTATTCGCTAAACGTTTATATTCTTAGGGCGTTCACACTTGATTATTAAAATATTTAAAATGCTCTGGGGAATTTTTTTTTTAATTATTATTCAATTTCGTTGGCGCCGACTGGATACTGTCGTTGTCTGCCATCGGCTCCTACTGAAATTGTTTCATGGTACTTCTCCACTTTGGACACAAGGGAAAATATAGATGAATATCTAATAATGAGTGTATCAAAATCCTGGATAAAATATTTAAAGAAAAAAATTAAACTTTTTTCCAAATTAAAAAGGAAATTATATCCACATTATTACGTATAACCACCATCTCTACCCGAAAAAAAAAATTATTTGACCGGTGAACTAATTCGAAAAAATGAATAAAATAAATAAATAAATAAATAAATAAATAAATAAATAAATAATAATAATAATAATAATAATAATAATAATAATAATAATAATAATAATTGTTCATCAAATTTTGTCTATGTCTATTTACAATATCATACCAGCTTAACGATGAATGCCCTGGAAAAGTAACTTCGGGAACACATACACCACACACACACACACACACACACACACACATACACACATAGTGACTTTTATATGATAGTAGACATTGTTAAATATCTTTGAAGTTTTTAAAATGTGTTTCGATGAAGAAATGAATTTTTTTAGTGGTACGTATGGAGGAGTGATTTTTTTTTTTTTTTTTTTTTCGCGGTGGATAGAAGATACGAATCCAGATTTAAATTTGTTAATCAGGAAGGATGTTTTACAGAATAGCGGAGAACACGGAACGCCACTCAATCAGTCTAATTGGGAAATGTTAAAATCATTTACAAATTAGAAGTCACTTTTGAAAAAGCAAAAACGTTTTAAAGGTCAACGAGTAGAGTATATGCCAGAAATAATTACATATTTAGTGTCGGTGGGAGTAATTGGCTCTTTAGGGTGATGAAGATGAATTAGAACGAAAACTGCGTTCTCGCTGTTCGTGTGCGTTTTCAACCCAAGCAGACGTTTCGAATAGTTTCATTAAAGAAAGGTTATGCACATATGTCATATGACACCAAATAAACAATCAACTGCTGTTTTTTTTTGTTTATCTATTTATTGTTATTATTATTACTTTTTATTTATTTATTTATTTATTGGAATTCTCATTCTTCAAGATTTTTCAGGTTTAATAGTCATTATATCTTGCTATGTACCCATCAATGGTGGAGGAACTTCTTTTTGGTTTAGTTGTTTTGTTTTTACGGTATATCAACTATTTTTGGCTTATTTAATGCCAGATGCAGTAATTTGTAGGGAAAAATATGCTTGAAGTTATTTATATATTCGAATATTTATTCGTGGTGCTTGATTTTGTAGTTTTGTTTTACGGCATATCAACCGTTTTCGGGTTTTTATACTTTTAGTTTTTAATATCCCCAAATATTTAATCGTGATGTTTCGTTTGGTTGTTTTGTAGAGAAAAATGTTTTTTTGGCTTTTCAGAATAAGATTGAGTTTATGGACTAATCTCTCTCTTCCCCCCACCCACCTATATATATATATAGGGTGGGCCAAAATAAGGGTCTTATTTTTAAAAATTCATAAATTCATGTAAGTTTTAAGAAGTGTTTTTCGGCCAAAATTTGTTTTGTTTATTTCAAAAAAAATCTCGGAAGGTTCAGTCTACATACACATAAAGTTTGGTGAGTTTAACTTTTATTTTGTGGAAGTTATTCAAATTTAAAGATAGGACCCTTATTTTGGCCCACCCTATATATATATATATATATATATATATATATATATATATATATATATATATAAAATATATTTTAGTCATCGACATACAGACCTGTTTCGTTGTTTCACAACTCATCAGTGCCGCTAGACTAACACCTCTCCCAAGCCGAGGATCGAACCTAGAACCGTCGTGATGACAGTCGGCAGTCCTACCCCCTGACTACGGAATCGGTGGCCGAAATTAAACTGTCCGAATGCGTATTTAAATAAACATCCGTCCGCTACTCATATATATATATATATATATATATATATATATATATATATATATATATATTTCAAGCAAATATTATTAAATTTAACGGAGATATTTTGATTTATGATTTTTCTTTTTAGATTTTTTCGATAATTTTATTATAAAAAAGAATTATAAAACAAAATATATCCGTTGCATTTAATAATGTTTGCTTGAATGAAAAAATGCTGCATAAATATGTGTGTGTGTGTGTGTGTGTGTGTGTATGTGTGTGTGTGTATGTGTGTGTGTGTGTGTTTATGAAAAAAAAATGCTTATTCAATTATATTTCCCTTTTTATTCATACCAAACGTAGATTCCATGAACAAAGCTTCTTTCTTAGAACTGCACGCCTGTGGAACTCTGTTCCGCTTGCCTGTTTCCCTCCCAACTTCAACCTGGATGTCTTCAAGTTCAACACAAACAAATTCCTGATGAACGGCCCCCTAGGTAATGGCACCTTATTAATTCTCCAATACTAGTGCTACACTATCCCATTGATTACTGTACACATTATCCCCGAGTGGCCATTGGGCCTTGATAAGTGATGAACTCCATGTAAAAAAAAAAATCTTTTAATTTATGAAGCTCGATGTAACTACAGAGCATGTACAAATGAATGACGAAAAATCTGTATTTCAATATATTGCTCATCTTACCCTTTATTTCTTTTAGAATCTTAAAATGTTCAATTCTTGGCAGCACCTGTTTTGTAGCGCATAAACAACCATATAATTCTTATGTCAATTTTGGAATATTTTCCGTCCTAACTTATGAAAACAAAAAAGAACTCATTAACATGGTTCAGTTTAGCACAGGGAAGGGGGGGGAATTATACCAATGTTTGGTGCATTTAAATCAGGAAGCAAAGATCTTCAGACAGTCTGATCTGTTAGCACCAGTGAGGAAAGTCTACAATTCCGACCGTGTGATTATTGTCCGAAAAGTTATTGCGCATAGATCGTGGTATTCATTGTCCATATTTTTTTTATACCCAAACTCAATCGAAGCTAATATGTGTGGGAAAACAGCAACTTGTCAGTAATAACCACTTTGCATGTCTTCTATTGCTGAGCTTAAAGCAGGAGTAAAAAGGAAAATAATGTTTCATTTCTCGCAGGTGACGTCACAACAATGCATAATCCCATAAGGTGACGTCACACACCTAGTACTACAATATTATGTTCGGCTTTGCTCAGGCCCCGTGGTGTGTATTACTTGGGACCGGCTATGGTCAATATGGCGGGGGGGGGGGGGTTAACGCGTAGTTTACATTCAGTTTATGCTGCTTACGCGTTTTTCATATGACCGCTCGATTTTTCCGACACATTGTCCCCACGAAGCCGTACACGCTTCAATTTTTATGGACATTAATAAACTAAACCTACTAACAAACTCGCTTAAAGAGTCGCTCTTGATTATTTCATATGATATTGTACCCATGTATAGTCGTTATTTCAAAAGTAAAAAAAAAAGTATTTGGGTGCCATCAACTAGAATCGAAACCGAAAGCAAAAACTGTAGCATTCAAAGCTGGTGACGCTACCACTGTACCAACGTGACACGCATATGAACTGATTAAAAATTAAAAATAAACTAAGATGAATATACAAAATGTATAACGATTTTTTCAATTTTTACCCAATTTTGACCGTTTCAAAACTATTTTAATCAACTAAAGACCCTTAAAAGAACGACCCCTAAAAATCCAATTATTTGAGGCTCTTCGTGCCGCTCTACGACTTTCAGTTTCGATAGAAATAGAGTTTGAAAATATGGAGACAGACAGACAGATAGACATAATGAGTTTTATAAATTAGATTAGCAGGGCGTCTGGCTATGTTCGGTCGTAAAACACGATTAAATATAATCTTTTAATTCATGTAGATTTCGTATTTATGATCATAGAATCAAATTTCTATTGTTCATTATATTGTACCCAATGATTTCAAAAGTTTTAAAAAATGACTTTGTGTTACGTGGTGGTTGTTATTATTAGACGAAAGGTACTAAATATTCGTATATGTTTCGTTGTTCTTATTTAGTGTTCTTGTTTAGATGACGACTTATATATTTGTTGTTGTTCATGTTGTGTGCTGTGAGAGATAGCATATTGGTGACATTAACAAGTACATGTAAAGAGAGAGACAGTTGTACATTTTTATAAACACAAAGTTCATATTAATACAATTTTCACTTTACTTTTGTTTTGGTGATTTTCACAAAGTTCTTATAACATAAATGGACAATACCTTTTCTGTTGAATAACAACACGAAGACGCAGATACAAAAAGATGAAGATGTTCTTTTTATTACTCCATATGACCGATCAATTCCAGCCTTACATGATTTCTTCTAACCTCGCTTCCAAGGTTCCATGTCAGCTCTCTCTCTCTCTCTCTCTCTCTCTCTCTCTCTCTCTCTCTCTCTCTCTCTCTCTTTCTCCCCGACTCTGATCTGACTCTTGTCTGACTCTCTTCAACTAACTTCGAACTCTTTCCTATACTGATAAATCACATGTACGTCTGGTCAACGTGACTATAATTCACGTTTTATCAACATGTGCGATTTGCACGTTTTTGAAACCATTTCTGATGACCAGGAAATTTCCCATTTTCCTTTGTTGTTTTACAAAGGATTTTAACTTACTTATCTAATTCTGTAACCCATATTTTATTATGCATTCTTTCTAATAATGTGAATAGTTTCCAGCCAAATTTTTATTTATTAAATATTTTAACAGAATCAACAATTTACTGGACATTCCATTTAAAACCTATTGTTCTTTAAAACTTATCTACATGGTTCGATTCCCGTTTTATCTGATTTTATTTTCATTTACCTAATTCTCTTTTTTTACTTACATGAAAAGGAGACAGCCGTTTTCATGTAACATTTGGTGCCATCAGTTAGAATCGAAACCAAAACATTTAGCGCTCCAGCCTTAGTCTCTACCATTGAAGTCATCGTCAGATGGATAGGAAATAGTAAAAAAAAAAAACAACTTTATATGTAAAAATGTGTGTGTGTGTGTGTGTGTGTGTGTGTGTGTGTGTGTGTGTGTGTGTGAGATTTAAAAGACACATTTTCTTCTAATTTATTTTGGCTTAGGTTGTCTGACGAGATCGGCGGGATAATTTTAGTGTCCTGTCGATTGAAACAACTTGTAATGATTTAAGCAAAAATCCCCGAGGTTGAAATAATAAAAAACATATTTAGCTCTAGCAACGTATTGAGCACCTTTTCCCCTGTTTTTTACCAAATATACCTCCTAATATATGTGTGTGTGTGCGCGCGCCAACATACAAGAACCCTTTAAGTATTTACATAGTTTGAAGATAAAGAAAAACGCAGCAAAGAAGAAAGTAAAATGAAAATCTGAGGAAAAAGAGTTTGAAAAATAAAAGAAAATGGCGAAAAGAATAGAAAGCATTTAAGAAGAAGAAGAAGAAGAAGAAGAAGAAGAAGAAGAAGAAGAAGAAGAAGAAGAAGAAGAAGAGCCACAACGAGAACAACAAGGATGATGATGAAGATGGGGTAAAGGGGAAGGAAAACAGAAAGATGGGGAAGAAGATTGGGAAAGGAAGGACGGACGAAGACGAAGTAATGGACGAAAAAGTAAGAAATAAAACTAGAAATCAAACGAAGAAGTTATGAAGTGGAAAAAAAAATTGAATGGGAGGGAAAGAAACAAGAAAAAAAGGAGAAGGGTAGAAGAAGAAAAAGAAGAAAAAGAAGAAGAAGAAGAAGAAGAAGAAGAAGAAGAAGAAGAAGGCAAATACGATGAAGGAACAGACAAAAACCGAAAAGGTGAAGAAGAAAAAGAAAAAAGCGAAAGAACAAGAAAAAGGCGAGGAAGAGGAAGGAAAAGGCGAAAAAGAAGAAGAAGAAGAAGAAGAAGAAGAAGAAGAAGGCGAGAAAAGGAAGGAAAAAAGCAAAGAAGAAAAAACAAAAGAAAAGGCGAAGAGGAAGAAGAGGAAGAAGAATGAAGAGGCGAGAAAAGGAAGGAAAGAAGCAAAGAAGAAAAACAAAACAAAAGAAGAAGAAGAAGAAGAAGAAGAAGAAGGTAAAGGCGAGAAAAGGAAGGAAGAAAAGCAAAGAAGAAAAGGCGAAGAATGGAAAAGACAAAAAGGAAAAAGAATAATGAGTTAGGAAGAAGAAAAAGGAAATAATGATAATAGAAGAAGAAGAAGAAGAAGAAGAAGAAGAAGAAGAAGAAGAAGAAGAAGAAGAAGAGTGTCTACTGATGATTGGAAAGAGTAACTAAAAGAACATAAGTATTTGCCCCGAGGGTTGAGTAATAATATGTTCCCTATCGTTTCTTGTCCTCTAAGTTTTCAAATAGAATTATTGTACAATTTGGGTTTTGCAAATTATCTAATTCTCTTGTATGGAATTTAATGAACAACGAACGGCGTTTCCCTTTGCAATTACAATTTGCCTGTCAGAAATTACAGATTGAAACAAATCGAATAAGCAAACGTCGACGACGACGACACCTCAATCATTGAAACATCTTCTTTACGTTAATGGCGGCGATGACGAGGACGACGGCCTTCCGAAAATAACATCACCACCACCACCACCACCACCAACAACAACAACAACAACCCAAAATGGGTAAAAGCTAGAAGAAACTGTAAAGTTTTTCGGGGTTGGGGAAAAAGAGCATATCGTTATTTTTAAAAAAGTGAATATTAATTCAAATAAATAAATAATAATAAAAGTAATACGTAGATAGGAAATTGATATCTTTTTATTTGGCACATTTGTTTCGCGGGGAGCAAATCAATTTCGCCATATTGAAAACCAATCTGTTTCTTTGTTTTATATATTTCCCTCCTTTATATATATATATGTGTGTGTGTGTGTGTGTGTGTGTGTGTGTGTGTGTGTGTGTGTGAGAGAGAGAGAGAGAGGGAGAGAGAGAGAGAGAGAGAGAGAGAGAATGCAGAGGTTAGCAGGAACCGCAAGCAAAAAGGAAAAATCTTTAAATTATTAATGAAAATAAAATTTATTTAAAATCAGGAAAAGACAAGAAAAATATAAATGATTTAAAATTAGATTTGTAAATGCTAACATATAATTGAACCTAGATGTCATCCAGATTGAAGAAACAGAACAAAACTGCCATCACTTTATATATATATATATATATATATATATATATATATATATATATATATATATATATTAGTTTTACACACGTTAAATTGCATATTTAGATGAAAATGAGTGTGTTCAAATCAAAGCGGAGTTTTGTACAAAATTATTAATGAAAACTAGAATTATCTGAAATTAGATAAAAGAGGCTAAAGACACACACATATTTACGCATGTATATGTGTGTCTGTAGAAATCTATCTATCTATTAAAATAAAACAGTAGATGTATGTGTGTGTAAAATATTTAACCGATAAACTCTTAAACTACTAGTCATATAACACTGAAATTAACCGGAAATAGCAATTATACACCATTGATGGTTTATAACGAGTAAAATCTTTGTTTGGATGGAGGAATAACCCGTACAGACATATATCGACAAGTTGAAATGCGAACTGTTTATTTCAACTGGCCGACATGTTTTACTTTGTTCTGCGCATGCTCATATAAAATTGATTTTTTTTTTCAAGTGTGTAAACATTTAGATTTTTCTCTCGATAACACCATCGCTAGAGAATGTGGCTAGAACTGTTTTGGTTTCGATTCTAGCTGATGACACCAAGTCATTTTTTTTTTTAAACTTTTGCCATTATGTCTTTATATTAGTAATGCGCATGTGTAGCGGTTTTCCGAATAAACAACCTCAACCTCCCTATGTTAAGAACAGCTTTCGAAATAAATACCCCCAATCTCCTCATGTTAAGTACATCTTTCGAAATAAATACCCCCAACCTCCCCATGTTAAGAACAGCTTTCGAAATAAATACCCCCAACCTCCCCATGTTAAGAACAGCTTTCGAAATAAATACCCCCAACCTCTCCATGTTAAGAACATCTTTCGAAATAAATACTCCCAACCTCCCCATGTTAAGAACAGCTTTCGAAATAAATACCCCCAATCTCCTCATGTTAAGTACATCTTTCGAAATAAATACCCCCAACCTCCCCATGTTAAGAACAGCTTTCGAAATAAATACCCCCAACCTCCCCATGTTAAGAACATCTTTCGAAATAAATACCCCCAACCTCCCCATGTTAAGAACATCTTTCGAAATAAATACCTCCAACCTCCCCATGTTAAGAACAGCTTTCGAAATAAGTACCCTCAACCTCCCTATGTTAAGAACAGCTTTCGAAATAAATACCCCCAATCTCCTCATGTTAAGTACATCTTTCGAAATAAATACCCCCAACCTCCCCATGTTAAGAACAGCTTTCGAAATAAATACCCCCAACCTCCCCATGTTAAGAACATCTTTCGAAATAAATACCCCCAACCTCCCCATGTTAAGAACATCTTTCGAAATAAATACCTCCAACCTCCCCATGTTAAGAACAGCTTTCGAAATAAGTACCCTCGACCTCCCTATGTTAAGAACAGCTTTCGAAATAAATACCCCCAACCTCCTCATGTTAAGAACATCTTTCGAAACACACACTCCAACTTCTCCATGTTAAGAACAGCTTTCGGAATAAACATCCCATTTTTTTCCATTGGAAGGGGGGATTTTTCTTTGTTTTCTGCTTCAGTTACACGCATGTGCATTAATAACCACTTTGTTGTGATAACAAAATGGCTGTCAGGGATTACATTAGCTTTTATGTTGGATATCATATGTTTTCATATCTGGTAAACGAATTATCAGCCCCAAATTTAACTGTGATATTCGTTGTCATCATATTCGAAAACCCATAAAAGTCGCCATTTACAATCCAAAAACCACCACGAGAGTGAAATCAACCAATGAAAGGTTGACACAAAAGCAATCATTCAAACATAAACAGAAGTTCTCTTACCCATTATTTTTAAACGAAATTCAATAAAATTTGAATTTGCTCAAAAACAACAAATTTTATAAAGTTTAGATTCATTCATTCCCGCACTGGTAGAAGTGTCAAGCGACAGTTACCAAATCATTACAATATTGTCAGCATAACTTTATTCCTATTTTTTTTTTTTTTTTTTTCTTTTTTACATCGCATTCCGAACTCATCCTACACCGGAACTTTACAGTATTAATATTTAATTATGATATTAATATAAATTAACCTTTGAATGGTAAAAAAGAGAACGTTTGATTCGGTCCCAAATTCTTTCTTTCCATTTATAATGTGATATGAAGATCCGGCACTTCTGTAATACTGCCTGGTAACCACGTTTTTTGTTTTTAGTTTGGAGAATATTATTATGAGAACACATTTCTTTGATTATCAGTCTACGACACTTTTCTCAAATGACCTCCTTTTCATTGGCACTGGTTCAATAATATTGAATAGAGATCTCCAATTGCACAAATTACCATGAGATCAGACGGTAAATTTAATTAGTGACCTACTTACTAAGGTTTTCACAAATATTGCTCAAAATTTCCACAATGACTTCGTGAAAGAGCAATCTTGACCCCTAGAAACGATGCTGTTGATATGATCAATTATAATCTTTTGCAAGAGTTATCAATCCATTGATTATGCTATTGATGAAGATTAGACAGTATAATTTCCTGTAGAATTCACTACAACCGCCTGGAATGCGACATTATGACCTGATATTGAAAAAAAGAGCTCCAGTTATATTATTTTAAATTTTGTTCAACTTAAATCGTGTAATGGCTCACGGTTAGCAATAATTCTTTTGAAAACTAACTTTTGAAAACTATTATAATAACTGGAAATTTTAAATGTGAAACTGTGTTAATTTCTTAGTGATGTAATGGAATAACCTAGAATCCCTTCATAGATGAAATGAACTATACCCTCTCACGTGACTGAGAGAGAAGAAAAAAAGACAGGAAGAGAATAAGACAAGATGTCGAGTAACCCTTATGTCACCTGTATTTCCTTGTAAATAAACCCCTTTGTTTTTCACTCATAACCCCGTGTTTCTTGCTGTATTCTTATTTAAAGTAAGGATATAACACTTAGATACTCCTTATTCCTTCTGATATGCCATTTCAGTTCAAACGTTTACAATTTCTGATAAAATTAGTTTTGCCATGTCTATAAATAAAGCTCAAGGGAAAAGCCTCAAAGTTGTTGGACTTAATCTTCAGATATCTTGCTTTTCTCATGGCGAGTTGCATGTTGGTTGCTTACGCATTTGAAGTCTACATTTACCCACCTGTTAGAGGTCACACCCAAAATGTTTATGTAGAGGTTCTTCAAAATTAATGCTACACGGACATTTACTAGTGTTCAGATATGCATTGCTTGAAACTAAATTTTAATTATTTCATTAAAAGAATAGATTACTAATGTCGTCTTTATATATATTGTACATTGAATAGTTAAAACAAAAGGAGATGTAGCAGTTCCCAGATATGCGCTAAAATATGAAATAATGATTGCAATTCTTACGTTATATTTCGAAAGCAGAAGGACTAAAAAAAAATATTACACTAGAAAAGAGGATTAGGGCTACTGACGAGATCTCTATAAAATAATACGCACTTACTACTCTTAGCTCAAGGGGGGAGTCATTATGAATTAATGTCTTATCTAATCAATACGATTATTATGCATGAGGATGGAATATTCAACTATATCAAATACAACCTGTCAACGCTGAGTACTTCAGCTAGTATATTAATACAGCTACAAACATTAACATTCAAAAACGTATACTAACTTCGATGTAAATAGGATAGAGTTTTAAAAAAATGTTTTTAAAATTATTCTGAAAATAAAAATTATTTGAAGCTAGAAAGAATGTCTCTGATGAGCTGTACAATGAGAGAATGGATCATATTTCCCATCGCCACAACGAAACACGTATAAGTTATTTATGGAATAAATATTAGCCTCTACGCAAAAATTACTTAAATGAATAAACTAAAACTAAACAATAACCATAGTTATGGACTGATTCTCTATTGTAGACAATAGAACATTTATGTTTTGAAGACAGGAATATATATTCATCGAACTTATTGCTTGTACGGCACAATCACGTTGACACACCAGTTCTCGCCAGATCACCAAAATTAAGCAACGTTGAGCCTGGCCAGTACTAGAAGGGTGACCATTTGGGAAAGCTATGCGCTTTATGTACCTTCTGGGAAGGTTGGGCGTGGGGCCAGCACCCTCACCCTGTGAAAAAGAACTCCTCGCTACAAAAGCATCTACAAAGTTGTAGATGGCCTATGCCCTTCCCCCAGGGTCCCAAGGGCTATGGATAGATGGAACTTATTGCTTGAAAAAATTGGGACTGGATTATACGAAATATGTACAAAATAAAGAAATATATATTTCTCCTTTGTTTCATTTTCTTTTAGTCAACCTTCACAGAAATCAAGGAATCCCTGTTTAAGGTTAACATTTGATTCCTATTTTACAGACGTAGATATTCGAGTATTCTATTAAAGGTCTCCCATACCTCTCAAATGTTAAAAAAAGTAAATAACATTTATTTTGTATATCTCTAATTGGCCAGTTTATTAATGTTATACTATATATTTTAATGGTCTATTGATTTTACAGAATTTCAGGACAAGAATTCATCTAGTTTAGTGGAGTGCTATACTACTTGATTAGGGTTTAATTGGAGGAGAAAAAATCCTCATGCTAGTTTTTTTTTCTGAAAACCGCAATACAGCGACGTTAAACACGTGAAAGAGAGTATCCAGTAAACATTCAAGTCCTTTATTGTGGGCATTTGCTTTTTTTTTTTTTTTTTTTTCTTCATTTGAAGATTGTAACGCTGGGTATGGGGAAGCCAAACTAGCTGTCACCATTGCCCTGTTTTTTATTGAAACCAACCGAGAGCTCTTTTTAGTATCCTCGTTGTTCCCTTAAGTGCAATTTTCTGGATCTCTTTTGCCCTTGGTTCACCAGGAATATTAGTTAGGTGGAGCTTCAGGTTTTTCTTCATAAGCCCTCTGTGTGTGTGTGTGTGTGTGTGTGTGTGTGTGTGTGTGTGTGTGTGTGTGTGTGTGTGTGTGTGTGTGTGTGTGTGTGTGCGTGTCTGTGTGTGTGTGCGTGTGAATGAGCTTAAATAAGCATGTAGTTTATATATATATGTCATCAACATACAGTACTGTTTCGCTGTATTACAGCTATATATATATATATATATATATATATATATATATATATATATATAGAGAGAGAGAGAGAGAGAGAGAGAGAGTGTTATATTTTTTTGAAAAAAAGGATTGCATCAGAGTGCTCTATTATAAACAAAAATCCGAAAATAAGAGCGTATTATTATTAGCAGATGAGTATCGCCTTAAGACAGCTTGATATGGGTATTTAAAACGGTCCATAATTATCAGGTTTGAAACCGACGGTTCGATGACTTATCAAAACTTTCTGTAAATAAAACATAAAGAAATATATATATATATATATATATATATATATATATATATATATATATATATATATATATATATAGAGAGAGAGAGAGAGAGAGAGAGAGAGAGAGGGGGGGTGGGGATTTCAGTATTATTACCGATTCCTTCCAATCCATTTAAAATCTTTAAAGATTTAGGAAGATTTTTTTTTAATTTTATTTTCGGATTACATTCAACAACCTATGTAATATGTGTATATATTTTTCACAATCATCAAATTTGATTTGGATTTCATTGGTAATTAAAATCAATAAATATGCATCATTTTATCAGCAGTATCTGCAACAGAAATTTATTCAACAAAAACAAATCTTCAATAAAAATGAGTATCGTCTCAGAAACGATCGTACTCAGATTAGTTGTTGATGGAGAATTCTTGGTATCTAAGTAAATGATTTTTTTCATACAGTATATAACCTCATACCTTTATATTAACCTATGAGGACAAAGGTGGTTTGAATGTTCCGATTAGCAGTAATTATCACTTCCTACATACAATAAAAGTTATTTTACCCGATATATATAGTTTGCATGTGTGTATGTGTGTGTTTGCATATGAGAGAGTTCCTTTCTCATAAGTTCCGAAACGGCTTTCCCACAAATGTAATATATATGTCTGGCTATGTTCTTAGATATATTTTGCACAGAAATTCATCCGATGAGTATTGAAAATCAAAAATATCCGACCTTAAAAACAGTCTTTCTCTCATATAGATAAAAAAAAAAATTCCAGGGAATATTCTATGTTACACCATCCAAAGGAAATAAATAAAATCTCAGTAAATCATTTCTTCTTTAATAATAATAATAATAATAATAATAATAATAATAATAATAATAATAATAATAATAATAATAATAATAAAATTATTGTCATCTTGCGATATAGCTCAGTGGTAGAGCATTGGACTATAAATCGAATCTTCAAGGCCGGGTGTACCTCACCATTTTATTTTAATTTTTTTTTATTAATTAGTTAAATTTCAGAGAAAAGAAGAGGTACCGTTTAAAATCGCCTGATAATCAGTTCTTCGTTTGTATATTTTAAAACTAAATATTAACCAGAAGTGACTTTTGCAGGGTATTCATCGCCAAGCCCAAATATCAGCTCATGTCATTTGGAAGCACGATCCTTCGGACGACAAATATAAAAATATTGGCTAAAAACATTACTTCCTTCACCCTCAACTGCGCACTTTCCTACAGTGAGGGGTCGCTTTTTTCGTCGATATTTTCGAATGTCATCCTCTATATTTCAATTTTTACCCAATTTTGACCGTTTAAAGACCCATAAAATTACGGTCCATACCCCCCCCCCCATCATTTGAGGCCCCTAACGCCGCTCTGTAACTTTTAGTTTCGGAGAAGATAAAGTTTAAAAATATGGAAACAGACAGACATATAGCCTTATATATATATATATATATATATATATGTGTGTGTGTGTGTGTGTGTGTGTGTGTGTGTGTGTGTGTGTGTGTTATAGGAGAATATAAATAACAAAGAAATGTCTAAAAAAATAATTTGTAAACAATGTATATTTTAAATAAAATTGATTTTAAAATTACAATATATGAACACAAAGGGAAGCGCAAAGAAAATGGAATATATTTAAATAACCAGAAACTCCAAATGTAAGTAGTTTTCAAAGCTTCTCGACGATAATGATCCAAATTGTAGGTTATTCGAAAAATTAACGAACGACAAAGAATACAAACGAAAATGGATGCGAGAAGAAATCAAAATGAAAACAAACAAAACTTCTGTCAGATTTTTCAATGAAAATTTACTTTTTATTTGAATTTATTTGACGATTGAAATTTTATGTCGGCCATTTTGTTTTTGACTTCCACTTATGTTTTTTTTTTTTAATTTAATTTTTTTTAAAATATTTCGTATATATTTTTCCAGACAATTTCCTGAATTGATTGAAAGGGGCTGATCAGATAGATGTTTGAGTCTCAGTAAAGAAAAGCGAGGCAGGTTATTTGCGTAAAATTGAGCGCATACGACATCTCGAGAAGAAGAGCCTCGAGCTTTATCGTCAGCGTCGTCATCGACACTCTGATTACATATTGCATCGAATTAAAAGGAAGATGTGAACGTAGGATGGCGGGAAAATAAACGGTTTTAAAGAAAAATCAAAAGATTAATCGAATTCGGTTTTGATTTCATGCATTCGAAAAAAAAAATGTTCTCCGTCAATTATTGAGAAAGCCGTATTCCGAAATTTTTGTCGGAAGTTCTCAGAAACATCTACTGTAAAATGTCTCTGGTCATGTGCAGTTCTATGTGGTTCACCCGTCCAGGTTTTGCCCCCTCAAATGTTGCGTAAAATTGAGCGCATACGACATCTCGAGAAGAAGAGCCTCGAGCTTTATCGTCAGCGTCGTCATCGACACTCTGATTACATATTGCATCGAATTAAAAGGAAGATGTGAACGTAGGATGGCGGGAAAATAAACGGTTTTAAAGAAAAATCAAAAGATTAATCGAATTCGGTTTTGATTTCATGCATTCGAAAAAAAAAATGTTCTCCGTCAATTATTGAGAAAGCCGTATTCCGAAATTTTTGTCGGAAGTTCTCAGAAACATCTACTGTAAAATGTCTCTGGTCATGTGCAGTTCTATGTGGTTCACCCGTCCAGGTTTTGCCCCCTCAAATGTTGAGGGTGAGTTAGTTTAGCTAATCACCTGAGGTGCTCATAGAACTGTCCGCAAGGACCTGTGATCTAACTTGAATTGGGGGCGGGGGGGAGGTTCAATAAATAATTTATATTTTTAAGTGTGACAAAGAAAATAGGAAAGTTTTCTTTTGAAAATTTGAGTAAAAGATGGAAAAATGTCAGAAAAAGAAAAGAAAAGGAGAGAGGGGGTGGGTAAAACTGGAAAATAATTTTTAAAAATTGTAACAAAATATAAGTAATGGCGACGTAAAAAAATTTAAAAAAATAGAAAGAAGAAAAAGGAAAATAAGAAAAAAGGAAGAAAATGGAAAATAAAAAGGGAAAGCGAATAGTTATAAAAGAAAAATGAAAATAACGTCGAAATAAAATAAGAAAGAAAAGAAAAGGAGTAAAGGAAAGAAACGGACAGGAGTACAGAAAGAAAAAAAGAAAAGGAGAAAGGAAAAGAAAAACAGAAATAAAGAAAAGAAAAAGAAAAAAAGAAAAGGAGTAAAGGAAAGAAAAAAGGTAAGGAGTAAAGAGAACAAAAATAGAAAAGGAAGAGAAAAGGAAAGAAAAAAGAAGTAAAGGAAATAAAAAGTAAAAGAGTACAGCAAAGAAAAAAGAAAAGGAGTAAAGAGAACAAAAAATAGAAAAGGGAGAAAAAAGAAAAAGACTAAAGGAAAGAAAAAAGGAGTAAAGGAAAAAGAAAAGGAGTAAAGGAAAGAAAAAAAACGAAAAAAAGAAAAAAAGAAAGCAAAGGATACAATATATGGTAAGAAAAAATAATGAAAATAGTAAGAAAATAAGAATGAAAAAACAAACATTTAGAGAAAATAAAAAATGGTCAAAAAACAAACAAAAAAAAGCTTCCCACTTCTCACCACCACCCTCAAAAAAAAAAGAAAAAAAACAACAAAAAAAAAACAAAAAAAAAAACAAGAAAAAACGAAGAACTGAATATCTTGTCGAATGTAAAAGATTGAATAGTAATTAATCAGCTGAATTCTTGCCAAGGTCAAATAGTATCTTCCTTCCAGCACGGCAATGGTGCTTGCACCAAATACCATTTACCAAAGACAACCTTTTATGGCGAGAGGAAACTCGTTCAGCTCCAACTTAGCGTCTAAAACAAGGGAGTTTTATTAATCAGGGACATTTACTAATTGCATAAATGAGAGAGGTAGAGGGAGAGGAAAGGGGGAAGAGGGGGAAGAGGGAGAAAGCTTAAAAGAGAGAACGTGCGAGGGAAAGGAAGAGGAAAGTAAAAGATAAATGATAGAAAGGAGGGGACAATATATGAGTCAGAGCATATAAGATCGACTGAGGGAGATTGATAGACAATGATGAAGAAAAAGGAGAGAAAGATGAGAGATGAAAGACGGAGAGATGAAGACGGACAGAGATGAAACCGGATAAGGATGAAGAGAGAGAGAGAGAGAGAGAGAGAGAGAGAGAGAGAGAGAGAGAGAGAGAGAGAGAGAGAGAGAGAGAGGGGGAGTAAGAATATTGGGAAAGGAAAAAAGGGAGAGACACAGGGTGGAACGATAAAATTGTCGCCCTAGAAAAAACTTCCGTTTGATGAAAACCGGTTGTTATTTTATTCATTTATTCATTTATTTATTTATTTATTGGAGACAATCTACTAGTTAACCAGTTCCGTACAAATTCCAACAGGGATAGAGGCCTTCTATCATGTCTAAATGTGACACAATGTTCAACGAGCGAGATCGGATATGCGCCGCTGTACAACTCATGCTCTCTACCGATCCAAGTTATGACAACAGGACCATTCCCAGTCAAAATCCGGACGGTTCAACGAATAACAGGGACGTTCCCAGGATGATGAAAACAAAGTTTCCGGCCACGATTATGGTCTTTGGTATGGTTTCAAGTAAGCGCTACACCACGCCACCTAGCATTTTCGAAGTTGGCTTGCTTCAGGAGTGCTATGACTTTGTATCCTTTTCTAGCTGGCCTCCTCCTATCCGACCTGACTTCGTTTGATCATACATCGAGAACATCACAAACATGACCTCCCACAACACTAAAGCTAGCCTAATCGCCGCCATCTGCCGTGTATTCACTGAGCTCACGCCGGCGCTTGTGGAAAAGGCATGCTTCCAGTTCCAGACCTGTATCGAGGCGGTGATTGAAGCTGAAGGCGGCTACATTGAATAGATGTCAGCTCTACTACAAAATCAAGTTACCTGAAGTGATTTTTTTCGATAAAATTTTTTAAATAAAGCTGTCGTGTTGTTTTCTTTAGGGCGACAATTTTATCGTTCCACCACATAGAACTGATAAACCAAAAGCGGATCTGAACACTGAATGAAAAGAAATAATAATTATGATGAGAGATTCTGGTTGGTTTGTTAAACAAACCTTAAACTAAATATGATGATTGTGATGATGATGATGATGATGATGATGATGATTGAGATGACGGTGGTGGTGATGACGACGATGACAACGACGACGACGACGACGGATAATAATCATTAAGAATCATTATCATATCGTATGAATCCGAACATTCTAATGTTAGCATCGGTTTCTCCGATATTTTTGTAGTTAGAATTCTTTCTAGAAAGATTCGGGTACTTATCGGAGAGACCACGACAAGGTTGCCAACATCCTAAGTGAAAGTGATTTTTATTGAACAAACTGGATTCGAACTTAAGACACCTAGGTCGTTAGTCCGTGTCGCTAACCATTTGACCATCGTCACCTCACAGAAGTGTAACTAATATATTTCGAAAAGATATTTGATTCATCCTACCCATTGTTAGCTATGAATAAAATAGTAGAGTAAACGAGACACTCAAGCCTTTGTAGAGCAACTAATCTATGATAAAAAAAACTTTGAAATAACATAAGTGTTCTTCCTCCACTTATTCCAGCACTGCTCCTTTTTCTTTTTTTCTTTTTTTTTAATTAACTTGCTTTCATCTTTGTACATATATACTAGCAGATCGTCCGGCGTTGCCCGGTTGTAAAATACGCATAAATATATTTTAATGCATGCAAAAACTGTGTGTATTATGTTTTTTTCTAAACAGTTCACTTCTTGTAAGTAAACAAAAAAAAAAAATCAAGCTAAGAGCGAAACCAAAACCTAAAGACAGTGAGTCAAGTACGATAACTCTTAGACCAGCTTGACACAATCTTGAAAAAGTGTTTTCAACCCCACTTATTCTTAACATAAGAAATATGTCACGTGAACGATTCACGTATGCATGAAACAGTTGACAAACGGATAAAATTCCGATGAGCCCTCACGTTCCGTTTTTTTTTTTTTTTCAATTTTGACCCATTAGCAACATTTTTTTCAAAATTAAAATCGATAAAAAAGTTTTCTACGTGTCTGAATACCTTATATACCAAATTTCAAGTCTGTAGATCAAAAATTTGTTGAGCATATAGGTTGCGTTATCCTCACACACACACACACACACACACACACATTCTCACTTTTAGAGATATAATATATATTTAAAAAAATAAAGAGAAAGTGTTCCGTATATTTAGAACTAGCCTCGGTGCCCGGCGTTGCCCGGGTGTTTTAAGGTGTGTGTTAAGCAAACAAAATAAAAGTGGTAGTAAGCAGGTAGGCTCGAACCCCTACCTCGAAGGAGGAAAAGAACGTGAAAAAAGTCACGTCTTTGCCGTTGCGTCCATCGCCAAACCGGAAGTGACGAAGGTTTAAATTAAGGCCAAGTCAATCGAAAAGAAGGGATGACTTTCGAAAATATCGGCCAAAAAAAGTGACCTCTCTCTTTAGAAAAGTGCCCAGTTGGGAGTGAAGGAATTAATGTTTTTTGACATTTTTTTTTATATTTGGCGTCCGAAGGGTCGAGCTACAAAACGATACCAATCTCGTGAAAATCCGTCTCCTCGGTCGAAAGTTTTATAAAATGTATTAGAAAGTTTTATACATACATATATACATACATTTAAAGCAGACAGGTGAGATTTATATTATAGAGGGCTAAAGTGTGCATGCGTCAATAGTTTTCATTTTAATTTGGGGGGGGGGTCCATGATGTAAAAATGTTAATGTGAAAGTCTTTTTTTTTCTTTCTTTTTTTTTTTTTTTTGGATAACTATTGCAATTTCTTTTTAATTGGTCGGGGGGCGGGGGTCTTCTGTCATTTCTATGTTGGGAAATGATTAGGGAGGGTTATCAGATTTATTTTAGTGCCAGAGGGACTGGAAGAACTTTAAGGAACTTTCAAACCATTTGAGCGTGAAGCAGATGTCGAAGACTGAACTTAGTACGAGTACAGAAGGTGAGGAGGGAGAGGGTTGATTTCTTTCAGGCGGTGGGAGAGAAGAAGAAATTAGAAAGAAAAAGAAGAGAAAGGATGATGAGCGAAGAAAAAGAAGAAGAATTAAGAGAAGAACAATACCAAGGAAAAGAAAAATGGGAAGAAAGATAAAAAGATGCAAAGAGTGGCATATGCTTTGAAAAGGTATTACCTCGTAATAAGGTGAAGAAGAAAAAATAGAAGAAGAATATGAAGAAGGGTAAAAAAAAATTACTATAGGAAACAAGAGTGAAAAAAAGTGAATGAAAGGGGCGGGATGATGGGAAGAAGTATATATATATATATATATATATATATATATATATATATATATATATATATATATATATATATATATATATATATATATTATTCAAACATTCAAACACGCTAATTTATTTTAGATCTGCTTTAAAGCTTCACGGCTCACTCATTTTTCGACCAAATTTCAAACAATTATTACAGTTTATTACACCTTCTCAGCAATATTGTAAAAAAAAAAAATTAATTCTCGTTCAGTAAAACAAAAATTATGATGGATTTAGTGTTCAAAATCGTAAAAAACATAAAGAGGTGAGCGACGTTTTTTATGACTGGTTTCCATAGCAACCACGTCGCTTCAGCGACTACTGTTGCTACCAAATCACCGTTCTCACGAAAACAGAAGTAACAAGTGTAACAGAGAGAATAAAAGAAGGAAAGGGCGATAATTGGGGGATTTTATTGAAAGCAGACGAGTGCCGTACATTGTTATTATATATATTTATGGAGGCAAAAAAAAAAAAAAAACAAGACTGAAATTAAACAAAGAACAAGTGAACTTATTGGAAACCTGGAAAAAATCATGGATTACAATAGAAGAATGCGAGCATGAAAAGTAATATGGTTAAGCTTAAACATGGAAAAGTAAAGGACTAGTTATTAAAATTGGAAAAGAAAAGGACAAGCTATTCTAGTATAAAATATAATAAATTTATAATTTAAAATATTGCAGCATAAAGAACTTTTTAAATTCAATTTATAACATTATATAATCAATTCTTAATGCTGCAATATTTTAAGTTATAAATGTCAATGTTCTTTTTTGCCATTTTTTCTTCGAATGTTCCCTTTTACGTAACGTTTCGTCGGAGTCTTCAGTGAAGAACTGTTGTGCGTTAAATTTAGTACTAGTTCGTTTTTCACATCATTACAACAATGACCACACATTACTAGTATAATGATATTCGAAAACTAGTTTGCATCAAAGAGGAGGCCACTCTCATATTTTTGTCCAGGGTTGCTAGATTGTCCTATTTGAAACCAATTTTGCAAATTTGGCTTTTTTGAAGTAGTTTGGCCATCAAAAATTGTATTTGGCCTTTTGCAAGACTAAGAAAGGTACAAAAGAATATATCAATTAAAACACTTGCGTGGTTTCGAATGTCTTGGAACTCTTAGCTAGGGTTTGCTTCATTGCACACGGATACATGCATTAAGTTATTGAATCTATTTGTATAGCTATTAAATATATATTATGGAAATCACTCCAGACGTGGCATGAAGCCACTTGATGTAAAGAGGTAAAAACTAACCAATAGTAAAGTGTTAGATGAATAAAGTCTTGCTCAGGATATATTCATCACTCGTACCACCTTTTTACTTCGTCTTTTTTTTTTTTAAATGTAACTTGTATTCCCCCTCTCTCTTTCTCTCTCTCTCTCTCTCTCTCTCTCTCTCTCCAAAAACCTTTCCCTGTCCTTTCACTTGCATTTTTCATTTCTTTTTTCTTTCTTTTTTTCTTCCATTTTATCTGCTTATATCTACTTCTTCTTGTGTATATTTCCTTTTTCTTTTTCAATATTATTCTTATTACCTCCCTTTGTTTCAATGTTATTTTTATTACCTCCCTTTGTTTCAATGTTATTTTTATTACCTCCCTTTTTTCAGTGTTATTCTATTACCTCCCTTTGTTTCTTCCTCATTTTTTTATTTCATTTCTTAGTTCATCCTTTTCTTTATCATAGTATCTTCTTTATTTTCTCTTGATGAACTTCCTCTTCCGATTTTCCGTGTATCTCCTCACAGTTTCTCTGTCATTTCACTTTTCTAGGGTGGAACGATAAAATTGTCGCCCTAAAGAAAACAACACTACAGCTTTATTTTAAAACTTTCATTGAAAAAATCAATTCAGGTAACTTGATTATGTAGTACAGCTGACATCTATTCAATGTAGCCATCTTCAGCCTCAATCACCGCTTCAATACAGGTCCGGAACTAGAAGCATGCCTTTTCCGCAATCGTCAGCGGAAGCTCGACAAATACTCCGTTTATGGCGGCGATCAGGCTAGCTTTGGTGTTGTAGGAGGTCATGTTGGTGATGTTCTCAATATATGACTAAACGAATTAGTTCAGCGAGTTCAGTTCAGGGTAGGAGGAGGTAGTGAGAGAAGGATACAAGCTCGCAGCACTCCTACTATAGCCAAGCCGAGGTCTCTTTGGGCTTGTGGGCCGGCACAGAGTCTTGCTGCCACATTCAGGGTCTGACAGTGGTCACCTGATTACACCAGGGGATCACCACACTCTTCAACACATCCATGTACACTTTGGTGTTAACAATCAAGCCGACTTCGAAGATGTGAGGTGGCATGGTATAGCCCTCACTTGAAACCACACCAAAGATCATAACTTTGTTTTCATAACCCTGGGCACATCCCTGTTATTCATTGAACTGTCCGGATTTGCATTTTGAGAGTGCTGGCAATGGTCCTGTTGTCATAACTTGGATTGGTAAAGAGCATGAGTAGTAGAGCGGCGCATCTCCAATCTCGCTCTTTGAATATTGTGTCACTTTCAGACATGATACATAATCTTTCTTTCGCTCTCTTCTTTATATTTCATTTAATCATGCAATCGTTTGTTTCACTGTTCTATTTTTCATTGTCTTTATTTCATTCGTTTCTAATTTCATTCGTTTCTTTACTTTTTTTTCCATTTCCATCTTTCTTTTTCGGTCTTCTTCATCCCCTTTCTCACCCTCTTTATTTTCTTTAATATTTTTTTCCTTACTATTTGTTTCTTTATTTCTTTCTCCTCTACTCCTCTACTCCTCTTCCCTCTCCCCTTATTTCTCCAATCATTTCCATCTTTCTCTCCCCCCCCCCTCCTCCACGCCACCACCGAAATGACGTCATTCTTTTTCCATGCTACTTCTTTTCAAAAAATATACATACAAAATATTTCTCCTCAGAAAAAAGGTCGATTCACTAAACAAACATGACTAAAACTAAAATTAAAATTAAAACCTAAAAAAAAAAAAAAATCCAAAACGACTAGCAAATGTCGACCCCAATTTAACCTCTTAAAAAAGACAAGCAAATGGACCCTCATTTACAACCAAACTACTTCGTAGTCATTAAGCTGTTCTTAGTCGTTGCATTTTTTCTTTTTTTCTTTTTTTTTTATTTTAAATAGGTATTAGGATTAGTTGGACAGAAAGTAATTTAACAAATCAGTGTGAAAGCACTAAACATGGCGGAATGGTATGTACCTGCAGGGCACAGTCAAATAAAAATCACCAATGGCTGGCCATCAGGTCGAATATTCGTTAATCAGTGAAGCTCGAAAGAAAAAAAAACATGACTGACGTAAATTAATGTACAAAATGGATTTTAAAACTAATCCTTAATTTTTTTTTTTTTGTGCGCGCGCGCATGCGCAAGAGCAAGAGGGGATAGGAAGAAAGAGGGAGAGAGAGAGAGAGACGCGTATATCTATATCAGTCTGAGTAGTTTACCACCCTCCTTGTCGAAGAGCTCTACCGGAGAGACTAAGCATGCTGATACCCACCGCCAGACATGGATGGTTTCAGCAACCTTCTGGAGATCCCCACCCAATCATTTATATTTTCAATCATTCGTTAAAATATTGAAAATCTATATATCTATAAAAGTGAACGTGTCTGTCTGTCTGTGTGTCTGTGTGTCTGTATGTCTGTCTGTGTACATTTCCCTACGCAATAACTCTGTCAATTTTTAGTCTATAGACTCGAAATTTGAAATACCGGGTACTGAGATTTGGGAAAATCGATGTGACAGGTGTTAGCCAGAAATTTGGCTGTTAAGGGGTCAAATTTCAACGATTTGACCTTTAAGAACTCTACCAAACTCCTCCGACAATTTTGGGTCTAGACACTTGAAATTTTAGATATAGGTTCCTTGAACCTGGATCTAACTTAATAAAGTGATTTGAGCCCGAAACTATAAATTTTAAGGGGTCATAATAGGGGTCAAAGTTTAAAAAAATTAACCATTTTTTTTTGTTTTTTTTGCTTTTTTTTGCACAGCATACACCTCCAAACACCCGAGCAACGCCGGGCACCCCTGCTAGTCATTTATATTTTCAATCATTCGTTAAAATATTGAAAACTACGATCGCATTTAGAATTATTCGCTAGTAATGGTGAGCATTCTTGTACTAACAAACAATTACTTCATTTTATACATAGCCTTCGTTTTTTTTTGTACATTATATATATATATATATATATATATATATATATATATATATATATATATATATATATATACTAGACTACCCGTGACCCGTTGGGTCAGTATGTTATATTAGCTGTGGAATTCATGTATGAGCGTGGCACTTGTGACTGAAAGAAAATAGGGTTTTTTTTTACATAACGGAAACATTTCTATGAAAGTATATTAAAATGAAAAAAGAATATAGATAGGATTTTATGAGTCATTCTGTTTATCAGAATTGATTATTTTTGAAAAAAAAAATTACAGTTACTGAATTATAAGTGGTTGGCCATACTTATAGGTAAATGTGCACTGCACAGATACCATAATACTCATTATAGTTCAATTCAAATTTTGATATATCTGCTTTTTTTTTACATCGTTCATTTCTATATTACGTTAAAGTTATTTTAAACGCTACTCTTCCCATGTTAAATAATAATTTCGAAATAATAACGTTAATATTTCAGTGCGCAGGTCATGCGCGCATACACAACCGGGTGTCGTAAACCGGAAAGTGGGTTACATACATCGTTACAAGGTCATTTGAGTTATATATATATATATATATATATATATTGTGTGTCTGTGTCTGTGTCTGTGTGTGTTTTAAAGTCTTCGTTCCCGGTTAAACCGAATGAGATTCGAATATATATATATATATATATATATATATATATATATATATATATATATATATATATATATACACACGAATCTCGCTAGGTTTAGCCGAAAACGACGAATTTAAAGCGCACACACACACACACACACATACACATATATATATATATTGAACCACTTCAGGCTATGAATAAATTTGCGCATGTGCAATGCTATGAATGAATTTGCGCATGCGCAAAAGTAATAAAAATATGTCTACAAGTTGAAAAAGAAAAAATCTGTGGACGTACGTAAAGGAAATATGCATTGGCGCTTTAATATGTCGATTTCAAACCTTACTAACATCAGCCCCGCCACATTGATAGCGACAATGGCCGCCACCCGTGAGCGCTATGGGCACCATATTGGAAATTCAATCCGTCGTTGCTGTAGACATGATGAAGAAGAAGAGAGAATTTAAAAAATAAATAAATTAAAATTAAACCACTTTAAGCTATGAATGAATTTGCACATGCACAAAAGTAACAGAAACGTGTTGGCAAGTTGAAAGGAGCATTTTGCATTTCAATTTGTCGACGCTTTATTCATCCGCCTAAAAGAGTTTAGTCGTGATAAACCATCCTTGGTGTTTAATTAGTATCTCCCGTTAATTTCAGTTGTATGTGACTAGTAGTTTAAGAGTTTATCGGTTAAATATTTTCACAATGAAAGTGGGTACTTCTTTCCTGCTCAAAGAAGATGTGACACAAGTTCGGTGAAGGTGAGAAGAGTCAAGCTAGCGCCCCTAAAGAAGCTCTTTGGCTTTTCAAATATTGTCTGGCCAGGCCCGCCCTCATTCCCCGGTAGGGTAGACTCGGGCGGTAAGCAATAAACTTGTTCCATCTGAAAGACGGGAGGCAAGGCCTACGAGTGTGAACCTCCTAGGACTACCCAGACCCACACCTCAGCCCGACAGATGCAAGGTCATTCCTTACTCAAAAATTACCAAGAATCTGTCAGACTGAGTGTCGAAGACTTATCCTGTTGAATTATCGGGGTTGTATGTACCGAGTGTAGATACGTGCGTTCATGAACGTACAGTTTATATAAATATGTGTGTATATGAAACCGATGCTCGTGTATCGTCTAGTGGTTATAAATGTTCGATGTGTGTGTGTGTGTGTGTGTGTGTGTGTGTGTGTGTGTGTGTGTGTGTGTGTGTGTGTGTGTGTGTGTGTGTGTGTGTGTGTGTGTGTGTGTGTGTATTTAAACATACTCAAACAGAGTCCACGTAACATGGACAGCGTAACAGTCATTAGTTCGGGACGGATTCAACAAACATGACACATAAGCACACAGTGGCTGTTTGATAACGGACTACTAACCTTAGGTTGTGGTGCCCTTCGTCTCTTGGACACTTGCAAGAAAACATTTCACTGTGAAGCAGTAACAACAGGATTCTTTTTGGTTTTCCTCGTTTATTCTCATTTTTACAGTTAGGTGCTTTCCTCAAGGGTTTACAGCGCTTTCTCCCCCTCTCTCCCTCTCATTCTTACATTGTCTCTTAGCTCAGTCGAATGTTCCACGACTGACAAAGTGAACAGCTCCCGCTTACTTGTCTATATATCAAAAACTATCCTTTCTTTATCACCAGGTCAATTATTGTTTATAAGATTGAATTGTAAAATCTATTTTATTACATAAATCTCTTTGTGATATTTTATTCATAACATTCCTAAATCTAAGTTAATATTCTTCGGTTGGATATAAACATAAATATTTTAGCCAAACATTCCTTTCTCTACCCAACAGTTAACAAATCAATAACAATAATCGTTCAGACCTTTCGTATTACCTGACATAACATAACACAGATTCTACGCTATGATCATAGCCAAAAGTCCCAACATAACAATCCTCAACTTGCATAAATACAATCTACTCAGACTGTGCCGGGTAAAATTCAAAGTAAAACTACTTCTGGACAACGTTGGGTTGATTATATATATATATATATATATATATATATATATATATATATATATATATATATATATATATATATATACACAGCTAATTATCTAATAAAAATGGCTAGTCAGTTAATAAAATTTAATAAAAATAGTTAGTCAATAAAATTTAATGAAATAGCTAGTTAGTTAATAAAATCTAATAAAAAATAGCTAGTTAGTTAATAAATTTAATAGAAAAAATAGCTAATTAGTTAATAAAACTTAATAAAAATAGTTAATAAAATTTAATAAAAATAGCTAGTTAGTTATTAAAATCTACTATATAATACTGTACACGCAATAACCCTTATCCCTGAATGGCCTCCGGGCCTTGATAAGTGGTGACCTCCATGTAAAAAATAAATAAAAATAAAATGATCTTTGCTACAAAACAATGAAATGTGAAGAACTGGAAGATGTAATAATTAAAAATAGAAAAATAAAAAAAACGAAATTAAAAAATAACACACAAACAGAAGAATAAAAAATTAAAAAATAACGCACAGACAGAAGAAAAAAAGTAAAAAATAATACACAAACAGAAGAAGAAAAAATTAAAAAATACACAAACAGAAGAAAAGAAAAAAAGAAAAAATAACACACAAACAGAAGAAAAGAAAAAAGTTAAAAAAATAATGCACAAACAGAAGAAAATAAAATAAAAAATAATACACAGACAGAAGAAAAAAATTAAAAAATAATACACAAATAGAAGAAAAAAAACTAAAAAATAATACACAAACGAAAGAAAAAAATTAAAAAATAATACACAAACAGAAGAAAAAAATTAAAAAATAATACACAAACAGAAGAAAAAATTTTTTTTTAATAATACACAAACAGAAGGAAAAAAATAAAAAATAACACACAAACAGAAGAAAAAAATTTTAAAATAACACACAACAGAAGAAAAAAATTTAAAAAATAACACACAGACGGAAGAAAAATATTAAAAACTAATACACAAACAGAACAAAAAAATAACACACAACAGAAGAAAAAAATTTAAAAAATAAAACACAAACAGAACAAATTAATTAAAAAAATAACACACAAACAGAAGAAAAAATTTAAAAAATAACACACAAACGGAAGAAAAATATTAAAAACTAATACGCAAACAGAACAAAAAAATAACACACAAACAGAACCAAAAAATAACACACAAAAAGAACAAAAAAAATAACACACAAGCAGAACAAAAAAATAACACACAAACAGAACAAAAAAATAACACACAAACAGAACAAAAAATAACACACGAACAGAAGAAAAAAATAACACACAAACGGAAGGACAAAATTAAAAAATAACACACAAACAGAAGAAAAAAATTAAATAATAATACACAAGCAGAAGAAAAAAAAATAAAAATAACACACAAAATTAAAAAATAACACAAACAGAAAAAAAAATGAAGTAAACAAAAGGGAGACGCAATGAACGCATTTAAGATTAAAAAAAAAAAAAAAAAAAAAAACGAAATGAAAATATTAACAGACAAAACAGACAAACAGAAACGCAAGAAAACAGTCAGAAATCGAATCGCGAAGAAAAAAATTAATCTACCGGTAATGTACGTAAATCGCATGAGGATGTAAGTAATGAATTGACGATTATAAAACTGGCAGGACGAGATTTAAAAAATTAAATTAAAAAAACAACAACGATAATCTGAACTGACTGTCAAGCGGTGTTTCCGCTGTCGGCACTCAAGCAACAAGCGACAACCGACTGTCAATTCCGCTTGCCTTTCCACAACACAAGAAGAAAAGAAAGAAAAAAACAAAACAAAAAAAAAAATGTCGACGTACGTAAAGGAAATATGCGTTGGCGCTTAAATATGTCGATTTTCAACACTTACTAACATCTGTCACGCCACATTGATAGCGACAGGCGGTGAAAAGGTGACATTGCCGCGACATGACAATGGCCGCCACCCGTGAGCGTTATGGGCGCCATATTGGAACTCTGGATCCGTTGTTGCTGCAGACACGACGGAGAAGATAGAATTAAAAAGAAGAAAAAAAGGGGGAACGTGATTGACGTATTGTTGCTTTAGTGACATTGTCATTTTCTGTTTGTTTCCTTACAACGGGGCGTAGGTTTGGTGGCCGAATAGAGGAAGAGAACGTTCGCGAGTGAGAATATTTCTACGATGAAGAGATTCGTGTAAATGGGTAGGTATTTAGTTCTCAGCCACTCCAAGAACTTAGGCACCAGGGTCGGAAAGTTGGATTGAGAAGTCAGCCCCCCCCCCCAGAGCAGGGGGCATTCTGACCTGCAAAAAGTGCCAGAGGAGGGGGCATTCTGACCTGCAAAAAGTGTCTAAGATCTCTCGTCGGCATTCCCCGGTGAGGACGCCCCAGGTGATTAGCAATAAACTAACTCTTTCTCAAAGAGAGAAGGCAAGGCCTCGGAGGATGGACCTCCTAGAACTGTACAGAATTAAACTTTCACCACAAAATCAACAGGTCATTGCAGGAATGCTCTAATAATCTCTGTTGATTTTGGTGACCAAGGCGTATAACTGGGCAGATTCCTCGATAGATAAGAAGCATTTTTTAACAGAGTGATGAAGATTAAAGGGGGTAAATAGTTTTCATCATCGTCATTATCATCATCATCATCATCATCACTTTGCAACCGCACTGGAGATAATGGTGTTCGATAAACTCAATAATCTTACCATATGACTGTTAATGCGTGCGTATGTCACCACTACACACATTGGAAATCAGGATGACTGACCTGACCTTCACCCACATACAGCCCTTGGTATTCCCAAATGGTCATCCACACTGGTACTTACCAGGCTCAGCATTGCTTAACTTCAGTGACCTGACGAGAACCGGTATGTCAACGTGATTATTCCGTGTCCAGTTATTAAATAGACGTTAACAAACGGAGATGAATTTTGGATTAATATACTTATATAATAATAACTCGGGTAAAAAATGACACAGGTAAAAATAGCACAAAGCAAGAAAATAGAGCAATGGTTTTCAACCTTTTTCTCGGGTAATTCCAATCAAGACATGGCCGGGATCTCACTTGCTTTAGTTGCATATATGATTAGTTGTTGACAGTATAATAGCCGGCGGCGTTGAATATTAGCGGGTTGAACTGGGTTCCTCCGAGGGAGGAAGTGTCTAAGGAATATCAAATTCACAAGCAGCCCCCAGCTGCAGGTATATCTCGGTTAAGGAAGATGACGCCGTTAGGTTTTTGTACTTCTTGCAGGGAGGTCTCGACGTCCTCCTACATACAGTGCCTGATATTCCTCAGTTGACCAGGCCAAAAGTTGCTTAAATTTTATGATCTAACAAGAACCGTTGTGTCAACGTGATTATGTCGTATGCATTAGTTTATAAGTAGAAGACACACAAAATAAATAAACTCATTGGAGAATTTGGAGGTTAGGATTACGGGCCCAACATACTAAATAAACCCAAAGGCGAATTTAAAAATAGGAAGAGGCTTAAATAAACAGAGATAATAAATCAACTCGAGGATAAAGCAAAAAGTGATAGTTTCTTCCATCCCAATGTCACTTAGTATACTGTATATTTCGGCGTATAAGACGACCCTTAGAGTTAAAAAATAATCTTTAAAAAAACAATATTTCATAAGATACTGTGTGTTGCAATCTCTAGCCTAGGCTAAACAAACATGGCTTCGTGATTTAGCAGCCGTCTTATACAACCAATAAATATATGATAAATTTACTAAAATTTGCTCCAATTTTGTACTTAGACTTATCTGACGATCGCCTTATACGCCGAAACATCTGCCACGTCTACAAAATACTGAGGATGGAGTTTGACTTCGAAATATATTTAAATCATAAATTAAAAACAAGTAAAATATTTGCTTATTCTTATAATATTGCGTTATGATTTGGCTTTCAAACGTACCTGATACGTATTTATTTTATTCAAATTAAATCAACGCTTCTATAACGGAACTCACACACCTGACATCACATATATATATATATATATATATATATATATATATATATATATATATATATATATATATATATATATATATATATATAATGAAATCAAAAGGGTGGAGTGTTTACCTGATATACGCAATGGTAAACTTCAAACTAATATAAATACCAGTATTTATATATAGATAATTTAATCCCAACCGAATAAAAAAAAGCTCAATACGCAATAGAGAGTAGAACTTATTTCTTTCTCTTATAATTTGCTTTGTCTTATACAGACACACACACACACTCATATATATATATATATATATATATATATATATATATATATATATATATATACACACACACACACACACAACAGTACCGAGATAAACGGAGAGTCAATACATCGCCTAAAATTCCTAAATGGCAACCCATCTGATACTAGCCAGGGTCAACGTTGCTTAACTTTAGTGATCTGACGTTGATGTCAGGACTGAAGGATGCTAGAAAGCTACCATATTATATATATATATATATATATATATATATATATATATAAAGAGAGAGAGAGAGAGAGAGGGAGGGGGGTAGTTCATTCGAATAACTTCAAGTCCACTCATAACCACAATCACATCTTCATGTATACTTCAAAACATTTGAATTTAAATGAAACAAATTTCCTTAACGTAAATCTGCCAGTTTATACGTTGTTATTCTCTTTTTGGTTTCATCAACCAGGAAACAAATCGACGCGAAAAAACAAAAGCAAAACATCGTAAATCTCCTCATCTACTTATATACCACTTATCTTTTGAAATTCCCATCCCCCAGCCCCACCCCCACCGTCCTCCGAGCCCTCCTGTCAACTCTTGAACTCTGTTAATTTATTTACTTACTTATTTATCGATTTAATCTTCATGGGTTTATCTATTTTTCCCCCGTTCGTATTTCCTTCCTTCTAGCATCATCCGCTCACTTCTTTTAAATCACAAAACGCGAAGCGAGCAATAGGAGAGGGGGGGGGGATAGGGGGGATGGGGGGGGGAAGAAGACGAGTTTATCAATCCAAGTAGATGTACAAATGTCTACACTTAATACGATTAACAACGTCAATCTGGGGAAACGCGCAGACGTTCGCCATCTTCCTTTTTTTTTTTTTTATTTATTCCCTTTTGATAATTTTTTCCCGCGCTTTTCAATCCGCCATCTTGTTTTACATTCAGTTTGTTACGTTTTATTTTGTTTCGCTCTGAATCGAATGTCGTACGTATTAAAGGCAGCCGATAAAAGGAGTAAGTAAAACCCCTTTAAGAGTTTCGCACTCTTCTTAGCGTTTTCCAGGAAATCACTCCCATCTCCAAGTCGATATTTTCTCCGTATTTTTACTGCAGAAATCGTTATTATGGTACTTGAAAAGAAAAAAAAAAGACCCCCCCGTCCATTGGATACGGGAGTGGTTCTCTAAAAATTATTGTTATCATATATATATATATATATATATATATATATATATATATATATATATATATATATATATATATATATATAGAGAGAGAGAGAGGGGGGGGAGAGAGAGCGAATAAATGACAAAAGTTATATTCCAAAATTCATGATGTTGACCATCTTATAATTTATTCCTTTAATTCAGTTGACTTTTACAATTCTTGACAGTATCTTTTTCGTAGCGCAAAATCAATTACTTAATTATTATATCAATCAGTGAATCTATTATGCCCTTAACTCATCAGAAGGAATAGCAACAATCAATCCGTCAAAAGGAAATGAAGTGCGATTTGACATGATTAAAATCCGAAAATTGGAAGAGAAGCTGCAAATACCTTTAATAGGTTTCCATTACGCCATTTTGAATTTTATCAGACAAAGTCACTAAACCATACTATTCGTGCTAACTATCTACATTAATTTATGAATCTTCTACCAAAATGTTAACTGATGAGTTAAGGGCATACTAGATTCACTGATTGATATAATAATTAAGTGACTGATTTTGTGCTACGAAACAAACTGTCAAGAATTGTAAAAGTCAACTGAATTAAAGGAATGAATTATAAGATGGCCAACATCATGAATTTTGGAATATAGTTTTTTGTCATTTATTCTCTATATTGCTCTGTAATTACATTGAGCTTCTTAAATAAGGATTGGTATATATATATATATATATATATATATATATATATATATATATATATATATATATATATATAGGAAATTTATTACTGTGAGTCCAGAATGAGTTTACAAATTGTTTCAGCTAGAGGAAAATCCTCAAAGAGAGGAAAAAATCCAACTAGCATCGTCAGAATTCATAGATGGACTAAGTTATTCCATCTATGAATTCTGACGATGCTAGTTGGATTTTTTCCTCTCTTTGAGGATTTTCTAGCTGAAACAATTTGTAAACTCATTCTGGACTCACAGTAATAAATTTCCTATATACTGCTCTGACTACACATTGAGCACTCTAGTCCGGTTTTTTCACCACTGGTAAATATATATATATATATATATATATATATACTAGCATGGGTGCCCAGCGTTGCCCGGGTGTTTGGAGGTGTATGCTGTGCAAAAAAAAAAAAAAACGGTCAATTCTTTTTAACTTTGACCCCTATTATGACCCCTTAACATTTATTGTTTTGGGCTCAAATAAAGTTATTAACTTAGATCCATGTCCAAGGAACCTATATCTAAAATTTCAAGTGTTTTGGCCAAAACTTGTTGGAGGAGTTTGGTAGAGTTCTCAAAGGTCAAATCGTTGAACTTTGACCACTTAACAGCCAAATTTCTGGCCGAAAACCGATCACATCGATTTTCCCAAATCTCAAAACCTTGTATATCAAATTTCGAGTCTGTAGACTAAAAATTGAGAGAGTTATTGCGTTGGGAAATGTACACAGACAGACAGACAGACACACAGACTCGTTCACTTTTATAGATATATAGAAATATATATATATTTGTCCTCCACAGACAGGACTGTTTCGTTGTGTCACAGCTCATCAGTGCGGCTAGACATACACCTTTCCCCAGGTATGGATCGAACCTACAATCATACACTAGCAGGCCACCCGGCGTTGCCCGGTTGTAAAATACGCATAAATATTATGCTTTAATTAACGCAGAATTCCTATTTAATGTAAATAGAAATGCCGTATGTATTAACGTACCATTAAATTTTTAAAATAAAAAAAAAACTGAAATAAAAAACATAACGGAAAGAAACTGAGACATGCGCATGCAAATATTATGTTTTTTTCTAAACAATTCTTGTAAGTAAATAAAATACTCCAGCTATGATCGAAACCAAAATCTAAAGGCGGTGAATCAAGCACGATAACCATTAGACCAGCTTGACATGGTGTTTAAAGAGTGTTTTCAAACCAATTGATACTTAACATAAAGAAGCTCTCGTTTCACGACCGCGCATGCGCAGTCGTAAAACTTCAAAATAGGTAAAATACCAATCACCTTCACGTACAATTTTTTTTTTCAATTTTGACACCTTCTAAATTATATTTCCGGATGAAAACTAATTACAAAGTTTTCACATGCCCGAATTCTCTATATACCAAATTTCAAGTTTGTAAATCAAAAATTCGTTGAGTATATGAGTTAATAATTTTTCTCACACACAGATTCTCACTTTTATGGATATAATACATATATATGTCATTTTATTTTTCATTCGATTCTTAGATGAAAGTACAGAATAGTTAACACACTCTATTCACCCTTCTTATTTTACACATGTGTTTCTGAATAATAATATTATTATTTAGAAATGCATTCATAACACGATGGGGGATCTTTGTTAACTATTCTGTTCTTACGCCAGTTTTTATATTAGACTAACTTGGGTGCCCGGCATTGCCCGGGTGTTAGGAGGTGTGTGTTGAGCAAAACAAAAAAAAAATGGTAGTAGGCAGGCTAGCTCGAACCAGTACCGCAAAGAACGAGGAAAAAAAATGACGTCTTTGCTGTTGCGCCTATCACCAAACCCGAGGTGGTGAGTGTTTAAATTTGAGGCTAGTCCATCGAAAAGAGGCGATGAATTTCAAAAATATCGGCGAAAAAGGGCAACCTCTCTCTATAGAAAAGTGCGCAGTTGAGGATGAAGGAATTAATGATTTTAGCTAATTTTTTATATTTGTCCTCCGAAGGGTTGTGCTTCAAAACGATAGCGATCTCATGAAAAGCCGTCGCCTCTGTTGAACGTTATAGACATACATACATACATACATACATACATACATACATACATACATACAAACATTTAAACAGACAGGTGAGATTTATATTATGATACTCTTTTTTTATATTCAATACCTTTTTCTGTGTTTGTAAGTTTGTTTGTCGTTGTGTTTTACAGTATATTAATTAATCGCCGCTAGGTCATTTTCTGCCGAAACTGTGCGTTTTGTAGAAGTATATTAGGTTTTTGTCTATTCTATAAACGATAGTTTCTATCTATTAATTAGTCTGTGACAAACGTTGCATCTCTCTGTCTGTTTTACAAGTATTTTAATGGTAGATGCTTCGACGAACTACAAGCCTTTACTTGTTGGCCAGAGGCTTAGTTGGCCCAAACCTGGTGAGACAACAACAACTATGGAAGGCAGTAATTACTGGGCATACAGTTAAGAGACTCAGCATTTCTAACCCGTCACGGTTAACCACCTGAAAAAGGCCGGAGGATAAGTTGGCCAAAACGTGGTAAGACGACGACGACGACAACAACAACAACCTGAAGAAGATCAGAGGAGGAGTTGACCGAAACGTGGTGTAACAAAAACAATTATAAAGATGAGGATAACAGTCCGCAAAAAAAGATGAATGCACAGAGTAAATATGTTCCAATCAAAGAGAATGTAATTGATGCCAAATCGATCAACTATTATTATTCCTTGTATTTATCAACAAGAAGCAAATGATAACTGATCTTTTTTTTTTTTTTTTTTTTTTTTTTTGCCACGTTAATTTAAAAGCAAAATTACGATCGATGTTTTGTGATCTTACCTGCAATGATGCACACTCTGGTCCGGCGATGATTTCCACGGCATTTGTCATATCGGAAAAAATCGGGCTATTCATTTGATTCATGAGTTCATCAAACAGTTTGTAGCAGACCTGAAATAAACGTAAAGAAAAGTCATTCCTTTAAAGTTTATTTATACCGAGAGTGAGTTCGGAGAAAAGGGTTCAATTGTTTGTTGAGCAATACCAAAGACAAAAAACTGGTACTTGGTATCACCAAATAGACGTGGAGAGTAAAGGAGGATGGGAAGACTGAAGAGAGAAAGCACTAACCAAACCTCCACTGGATGAGCATGAAGAGGACTGTGACCTTGAGGAGGCTTATTGCCACCTAAATTCCAGTGAAGAGCAATGGTCGCTGCCAACGAGAAATCAATGGTAAACGGATGTTGCGATAACGCAAATTTAATTTACAAAAGTTATCGAAAGAGGTGGAGAATACTGGAAATCTGGAAAACATGTTTGTCACTCAAACACCAGGGGACATCACAAGTTGTTCCCAAAGAGAAATATTTTTTGATGGCCTGTGTGAAAACTCCTAGTGAGTGAGTGAATTAATCATTATTATTATGGGCTCACAAGGAGCTTTCACACAGGTTATCAAAGCTCTCATTGAATACAGCCTGTGGCGTTCCCTGAAAGCTGGGTGACAACAAGTCTCTCCAGATTTTCCAGTATTCTCCACCTCTTTCAATAACATTTGCAATTGAATTTGCATTATCGCAACAGCTGCTAACCATTGATTTCTCGTTGGCAGCGGCTATTGGTCTTCACTGGAATTTGAGCGGCAATAAGCTTCCCAAGGTCCTAGTTCTCTTCACACTTATACAGTGGAGGTATTATTATTATTATTATTATTATTATTATTATTATTATTATTATTATTATTATTATTAATTAAAAAAAGTTTAATTAAAAACATTTAAAAGGTGAGGCTATCATGAAATAGTAGTAGCAGCAGCAGCAATTCATAATTTCTGGTCTCCTCCTGAAGAGAAAGTTAAACAGAAGGTTGATTTTTCATGTGAAAAAATTGCAGCTTATCAAAAAGAGGCACTCTAGATTTGGTAAAAAAAAAAAATAAATAAAAAATAAAAAAATTGCCCCAGTCTAGAAAGATTTCTCCCTGAATAACCGAAAGAACATCAGATAAAGCGTAGCATCCAAATAGATCCTACACTTTGCTTCTAACCAAAACGCTTACGTTTTCTCATAA
This sequence comes from Euprymna scolopes, assembly GCF_053919585.1. NCBI lineage: Eukaryota > Metazoa > Mollusca > Cephalopoda > Sepiida > Sepiolidae > Euprymna > Euprymna scolopes. The sequence continues at coordinate 104,170,039 of NC_136510.1, read as the reverse complement.
AAAAAAATAATAATATAGCAGTAATAATGATATGTGGCACAGAGTGATACACGGCATTCTCCGGTAGAAGCACCGCAGGTGATTATCATAAAAAAATGATATGGCAATAATAATGATGCGTGGGATAGAGCAAAACTGTATAAACCCTTTGGATCATCATGGCAGATTAAATATCTCCTTTTTCTAACGGCATTTCTCGTCGTTCTAGACACTTTGAAAGGGTCTCCTTTTCATGTTATATATTTATACGAATGTGCTAAACCTGAAAGGCTGTCTACAGTTCATTCATCGTCTAAGCACAACTTGTGCCCAGAAACCTTTTCACCGAAAACCGATAAGTGAATATCACGCATCTTAATGTGATATGTCTGGTGGTGAACTTAAGCGGCGCATGAATTTAGAAAGGTAAGTGCGACAATCGATTGAAACGTCAGAGGTAATGTAGATCAATCGTCTTATATTAATGTTTATAAATTGGGTTTGATTCTCTTCTTCCGGCGGGGTGGGCAGTTCTGAAATAGAACGAAGTGGGAGGAGGATGGAGAGAGAGAAACCACGAAGCTTATATTAACCGCGGCACCATCAAAAGATAAAATGATCGAAGGTAATGGTCAGGGGATGGCTGTTATGTCTAATATAAACATTCCAATTTGTTTATAGGGATCGTGGAGAGTCAAAAGTGGGTTTCAAGTTTATATTGTTAGATATTTGCCGAGCAATACGGACAGCTGTGCTAGTCGATGATAATTATTATGATTATTAGAGCCAAAAAGATTTTGTCAGCTAAAATATGACATGTAAAAACATCAGGTGATTATATTAGTAACGTATACTAATGACCTCATTTAAAAGGGGGGATGCTCTTTTTGAGATACGTGGAAATGGAGTCAGTCGGAGTCAAGAGAGAGACAGACAGACAGAGGCGCTCTTCAGATTGTGATGGCTTCAAGTAGAGGGAGTCAGAAATGGCGATAGTCATAATCAGTGTTGCAACTTTCCAAAAGGGTAAAAAAAAAAAAAAAAAAAAAAAAAAAAAACACTCTGGAATAAAAATTTGCTGAAAATAAAAAAAATTATACAAAAACAACACTAATACAAAGTGTTAGATATTTGCCCGGGAAATGCTGAAAGGTATGATAGTCGATGATTATTATGATTATTCAAGCCAAAAGGTTTTGTCAGCTAAAATATGTTTTAGAATAATCAAAATATTTAGAAAAAATATTCATTTGCATTAATTTAAGAATATAAATTATAAATGTTATCATAACAATGTAGTTGACAATTTATAATAATTTCATGTAAAAAAAATCAGGTGATTATCTTAGTAACGTATACTAATGACGTTGTTTTGTAGGCGATATTCATATTGTACAGAACACCGCTGCACAGGAATAGTTCCCTATTTTGCACAGTAGTTCTCACATTACATGAGCGATATTTCTGACAACGTGTGGAGAATTGCTGTTTTGGTTAGAATATAACCATCTAACATTTATTGTTAGCTATTTGTATGTGTGTGTGTGTTTTTTTACCTTGAAATACGGTGATACTATCGACACCACAAAGTTTTAGAGAGTAAAAAATACGAGGAAAAATACAACAAAAAAAGTAGAAATAAGCTTATCAGTAAGAACAAAAGTACAGGGAGCTGTTCGTTAAGGAACACAAAAGAATGGTTAAATAGGATTATTAATCAAGGTGTGGCAGTGATGGAAACAAAGGACCAGAAAATGCCGTTAAATATGATTAGAGTTATTTTTACTGGTAGTTTTAGGAGTGGTAATGAGTTTTTCGACAGTTTACGACACTTTGGAACAGTTTATGACAGTTTTCGATTTATGAGAACAGTTTTAAGCCAGGCACAGGTGAACGCAAATTGTGGCTCGAAACAGATCAAAATGAGTTGACATCAATTGACGAAGACGACATCGGCAGAAGATGTAGATGTGGACCTTTATGTTTAGAGGCTTGTTTCATGCGATGGCGCCACACACGCACCCAGATACCAACTGACATCCACAGAATATGTTTTCTATGTTTTTGTTTTTTTTCCTTTATTTTTATGTACTTGTGAATCCGTATTCGCCACCTCGGCAACCGTTAATGTGAGAAACAATAAAACGGCCAGAACTAGAAGAAGACTATGATACACAGCGTTGGCGATTATCGAGAATGAAAGCACATGGTTGGACAATAGTATATATGTTTTTAACTCCTTACATAAAGTGGCTTCTCGTCCGTAATTTCCATAGTAACAAAAAATAAAAAGAGAAACATCACTACCGATTGAGCTAACTATTTCGATGTCAATAAGATTTCGACTGTTTTCTGTCAATGAAATCGGTTGAGGTGAAAAACAATACATCATCTAATGTCAAAAACGGATTATTGGTGAAATGCAACATTTGAAACTGTTCAATGGCTTTTTGTTACACAACACTATTACGGAAGTTGTCATTTTTTTCCATTGCTCTATTAAACTATGACAAAACAAAACACTAATGTTTAAAGAGGTTAATGTAGTTTGATTAAAGCATTGTTTAGTGTGCATATGAATAAAATTTAATTCATCGAAGGCAATACAATGCAGAGGTGGAACAGATAGACACAAACTGAAGCAAATTAAAACATATAACGGTGGGATGAGCTATGCAGATTCACCTTTGTTGATACAATGCATATATACATACTAGACTACCCGTGACCCGTTGGGTCAGTATGTTATATTAGCGATGGAATACATGTATGAGCGTGACACTTGTGAAGTAAAGAAAATAGTGGTTTTTGTGGCATAACAGAAACATTTCTAAGAAAATATATTAAAATGAAAAAAAATATAAATGGATTTCTATGGGGCGTTCTGTTTATAATTGTTCATTTTTGAAAAAAGAAAAACTGACAGCCATTGAATTATAAGTGGTTTGCCATACTTATAGGTAAATGTGCACTGAACAGATACCATAATACTTAAAGTTAAATTCAAATTTTGATATATCTTTTAATTCAACCACGAAAAAAAACAACAGTTCGGACGCTGAAAACGTACACAGTAAAACAATACGTTTTATTGTCGCGTTGATTATTTATTTGTAACGAAAATTAAAAAAAAAACATTTTTGGGGTTGGTAGTGTAGAAGAAAATGTATGAATGTTTTTAAGAAAGATGTTTTAAAAAATAAAGAATAATAATAAAAAAAAAGGCGGTGGGTAAATCTCCGTTGTAAAATGCTCTTATGGTTGTCAACGGGTTAAAGTAGATTTATTTGTAAGAAAATTGCGTTAAAATGACTTAGACGTAATATGGAAATGAACGATGTAAAAAAAAGCAGAAAATATTAACAATTGTTTATTTGGATAATTTAAACACGAAAAAAACATTGAGACCCTTAAAACGTACACAGTAAAACAATACGTTTTATTGTCACGTTGATTATTTAGTATAATATATATCGTATTTATGAAAACAGGTTGATGATTATACGTATTATTTGTAATCACGTTTTGCGTTTGCCTCCCATATCTTGAAGTTTTTTATTCAATAAATTTAAGATATTCGCTTTTCTAAGGACGTCCGTTTGTTCGAACGAAACCGATCCAGCGATTTGTGTTTATTTGTTTACGCTGTTATAGGTTTATGTTTATGTACGCATACGCAACCGGAAGTCGTAAACCGGATGTTGGGTTACAACCCCCGTTACAAGGTCATTTGAGTGTAATAATTATATAGATTTATATTTACTATTTACATGTATTGTGTTTTTAAGTGGTCAAATCGAATTTCAAGCATGCATATTATGACTATAGTAATTTTAATTTCCTTTTTAATTTTATTTATTTATTTGTTTTCTCCCTCGAGAATAAGGTGGTCACTGAGACAAGAGCTCAGTGATCTTTGGTAGTGGAATGTGAGTAGAATATTATTCAAAGAGCTGAGACATCAAAAACTTGTTTACATTGGACTTGAAGATGACCATGTTGTAGTTAGCTAGAAACCATGCAGCGGAACTGAGGTCCACGGGTAGCCAGTTTTAGAAAAAAAAGATTTGTTCATGGAATCTGCGTTTAGATTTAGGTACAGATAGAGAGTGGGGGAAGTTGTTGGTAGTTGTTCTAGTTAGACGAGTACTTTTTGTGAAAGTTTGGCGAGGGGGGGCATAGATTAAAGCTCAAATGGGCACTTGGTATAACAATGACGATATAGAAGAGGCAGGCTAGCAACGTTCTGTTCTGTGAAAAAGAGGTTGTAGAAAAGAGAAAATGGCATAACCCACCAGGCTTTGAAGCCGGTTCTGAACTCTGTCAAGGCAGGATAGCATGGCTAGTCTATTTACAAACACTACGTTTAGTTATACTATTATCTTCAAAGGAATATCGAAATGAGTAAAAGAAGAAAAATGGGTTGTGATGATGGTGAAAAAGGTCGGCTATGATTCTACTTTATTGGTTATCGATTATCCGTGATCCTTCATTTTCTTTTCTTTTTCTTTTTTTTTTCAGGTTTTGCTTTGTTCTGCGACGGACAGGATTCAATTGGCACTTATTACTCATGCTGACCAAAACCTTCTCTGGATTCTGACGAAGGGTAACAGAAACTATGTAAGGGAAAGGAGAGGTAGGAGTCTGTTGTTAATAAATCGAGGTGGGGTAGAATAACGAATAACGAGGAGGGGTAAAGAATAACAGGAAAGGATGAAAGTGATGCGGGAAAGGGGTAGAGGTAAGGTGGTTGGAGAAGGAGAGTAAGTACTGGGGAAATAAATAGTGAAGGGGAAAAGTTATGTCAGGAGTTTTGGTAAGTGTGGGGAGCGTCGGAGATGGTGTATGGGTACATTTTGGTGTGTATTTACTGTCCATCTATAAAAATGATTTAGTCTGCACCCCCTTTCAACTAACGCCACACCTAAATCAGAAGAGATACATAGTCTAGAACCTGAGGTAAGGTTTCGGTGGCAGGAGTTTGTGCCTTTAAGAAGGGTAGATGAGGAGTATAAGAAAAAAAGAAACACAGATAGAAGAGAGAGAGCATATAAACTTTTCTTGTTAGTGTGGATAGGGGAGTCCAAGCGTAGAGGCAGATAATATCGTGAGAGGGGAGGAATGTCCGACCATCGGGCGGAGAAAACACAGGAGGGGGTTTCAAGTATGGTACGAAATAGTAATTGTGTCGATTGATGAGCGGCGAAATGGGAGCTCGCATGCGCATTGAACAAGAGTAAAAGCGATCGCCGCATGAGTGACTATGGCGGTCACCAAAGATTTGTAAAAGAAGCGAAAGTTGGGTTGCTAACAGCAAGACTAAAATGAAACTAGCGAACAGAGTTCGAATACTAATATACATCATTCAATATAATTTTTTTTTGGGGGGGGGGGTAGCAGAGAAGTCAACAAGCGAAAAAAAAGGGTCGCAAAATCAAATATGCAATAAATAAATGTTATCTACAATATAAATCTCATCTGTCTGTTTAAATGAATGTATGTATGTATGTTTGTATGTCTCGCAAAAAACTTTCGACAGAAGCGACGGATCCTGACAAGATTGGTATCATTTTGAAGCTCGAAGTCTCGGGCGACAAGCATTAATCCTGTTGAATAGCAGGGGTATATATTGAAAAGATGACGGGAAGTTCATATTGGGGCACATATATAACGGGACTCATGTAATGCAGACATAAGGATAATGATGATGAGGGAGAGAAGACATTTATATAACAGTTCTTTTAACATATATTAGAGGAGAGGTTGATATGATGCACAAGTTCTTAGCACAGAGGAGGGAGAGATATATAATCTTCCAAGCGTTACACAATGTGCATTATAAGATGATAAACAAAATTACCTTTCGTTCGTGATGAAGGATGACACAAGACAACAGTTACAACATAATGATGACTTCTTTCTTCATCTGAACGGCCGGTTGATGACATTAGGAATTCAAATTTGGATCTACATAGTCTAAATGTTCTCCCTTCGCTTCCAAGGGATCAAATGACCAACTGACTGACTCTCAACTCTCTACTCAATTCCCTTGACTAACTAACTCTTAGATCCTATAGTGAGAATCTCCCTTTGTCTATGATGTCAGAAGTGTGTTTTTCAAACGTGACTAATTTCACGTGGCTTTACATATGTTTGTCCAAACACATTCCCGGTGAACAAAAGAATCCTTAATATATAACTCTAACCTATTTTAAACAATATAATTTAATTTGCATTGTTCATTCTTTAACTGACATATTTAATATTCAGATTTCTAAAAGAATTAACAATAGACTTAATTTCTAACATTCCATTTCTTAACTTTTCCTCCAGGGTTCGATTCTAGGCTTATCCTAATCTCATTTTTACTTATCTAATATTCTTCTTATTTACATGGAAAAGGGGACAGCCCTTTTTCGATGTAACAATTCCTTCACCCTAACTGGGCAGTTTTCTACAAGGAGGGTCGGTTTTTTTTACGTCGGCATTTTTGCAAGTCATTGTTTCGGTTGGAATGACTTTACTAATTTCAACATTCCGAACTTCCGGTCACGTCATAGAGTAGGGATAAGATGTTAGGTTTTCTTTCACTTTCTTTTCCGCCTTCATGTCACGGATTCGAGCGTGCCTGCCTACTACCACTTTTTTTTTTTTTTTTTCCTCAACACACTCCTTCAAACACCCGTGTAACGCTGGGCACCTAAGATTCTAAGAAATTAACTTCAAAACTAACCTATCTTTGTCCAGGTCTTTATTTGCTCCCATTTCTCTCTCCTTACACATAATCGAAATAAACCAGAACTGCCAGGGCAAACAAATTATAGAGGATGCATAGGTTGAAACGAAAGACGAAATCATCACTCATATCAACCTAGCTAGAGCAGCCTTCGTCCGTCTTCAAAAACAACTGTGGTCTCGCCAGGGGATAAGACGTTCCATGAAGCTGAGGATCTATGAGGCTATGTTCAGAACAATTCTTCTGTATTGATGTGAGACCTGGCCACTGCGTAAAGAGTCTCTTCATAAACTTGAAATCTTCGATCACTACTACCTCTGCCTCTCTGACCAGATCCCTAACTCGACCATATGCGCTTGATGTAATATCCTTGGCCCGGAAGAAACTTTGCTGAAAAGGAGACTCTGGTTACATGCTGCACCTGCCAGGGGATGAGTTCGTCCATCAGTTGGTGGCACCCACTGCCCCTACTGGTTGGAAGAAGGAGATAATGTCCGGTCTTTGAGTTTTTGGTGTCCATCGCTGGAATCGTGCATGGCTGGATCATACTGTCGACTCTGCTGTTGACTGACAGGACTGAATAGGTTTGACGCGAGATTCAGTTAGCACTATTGGAGCCGGCTCAACACATCCCGGGTGAATGCTGCTACAGGCACTGGTACATAGGTTCCATTTCTTATTTACCTTTAAAAGTTAAGATATATTCTTTTTTTTTTGTGACTCTTATTCATCCCAAACAAGACATATAGCCATTTGGACATAACGGGCTACTATTTGAGCCCATGTCTATAGGAACACTGAGTAGGGAGTTGAGCAACAAGATATCTATTTGCATTACATATAAATTTCTGTATTTTAGTACAGTCAAGGAAGCAAGAGACTGGGAAGGAATTCTAACATTTAGCAGCTTAAGAGAAGAAACTATTAGACTAAAAGGCTTACCAGCATCTTGAGACCTCAACAGGGAAGATGTGAAATTTTGCTGCCTGTCATGTTGAGGATATTTACATTGAGGAAGCGCAAGATACTGTCAAGTGTGAGTAATTTTTAAGCACAATAGAGGGAGCCCACCTTCTTTGCGGCAGACTTGGCAATGTCCTCAATTTATGTTTCCTGTGAATGTTAAGTCAAGAAGTTTCAATGATGAGGAAGCACAAGTGCTATGCATTCGTCAGAGCACATTCTATTAATATATTTGTTAATCAGGCCCAGAGATGCAACACTTTGCTGATGGGACAGAGATTGAAGCTTGGCTGATAGTGTGGGACCTATTAGGTTGAAGACTCGTTTTTGAACTTTGTCTAAGAGGGAGAGACTAGCAGTAGATGCAACAGCCCAGATGTAGCCACAGTACTTCATATATGGTGAAAATGGCAACTTTGTAGAGGTCCAAGATACTGTCAAGTGTGAGTAATTTTCGAGCACAATAGAGGGAGCCCACCTTCTTTGCGGCAGACTTGGCAAAGTCCTCAATTTATGTTTCCTGTGAATGTTAAGTCAAGAAGTTCCAATTTGTTCCAGTTTATGTTTCCTGTGAATGTTAAGCCAAGAAGTTTCAATGATGAGCTCTCCGGCATAGTGCTATTTGTCACAACAATCGTTGGTTGTGAAGTTTTTTTGTTTGTTTTTTAAGTTGTTAAAGGAAAAAAGCTAAGTCTTAGTAGCATTAGATAGTCTTAAATCTATTCTTATCACTTACTGTTTTGTTTTCCTTGGCTTTCCTTTAATTATCAAAACTATTCTAATCCCTCTTCATGTTATTATTTAATACCTTCAGATAATATTACACTTGTACAATGGATGTGAAAATAGACTATGGAATTGGCCGAGTTGAGTTCAAATCCAATACGGATCTCATTAAACAATAGTTAGATGTGGTGCCTAAAAGTAAGGTTTAAATAACAAATTCTCACAACAGACTGAAATTTAAAGTTGAATTTTACATTAGAAGTACATTTAGAGCTACATGTACAGAAAATTATTTATAGAACATTCATTCTTCCAAAGTGACCATACCAACAAAGTCTCCTGTTCTTCATATCTATGCCTACAGTCCAGATTTAAATATTCCTCTTGAGTTATCATATCAAGTCACATCATTTCTCTTCGTGCAACGCATTTATTCAACGCTCACCGACAAGCTTTCTCTTCTGTATGTCATCACAGAGAGTCACCCTCTAATAATGGTTATCTGCCCATATAATAATTTTTATCTTTAACAATCTTCGTAGAGAGTCACCCTCTCATAAATTCCATCTGCTATAATAAGAGAGACTGACTATATAATAATTTTCACCTTTTAAAAGCTTCACAGAGAGTTGTGCTACAATAAGAGAGACTGACCATATAATCATTTTAATCTGTAAAAATCTTCAGAGACACTATAATAATGCTAATCTAGTAAATTTTCAATCACTGACTATATAATAATTTTAATCAGTTAACATTTTCAGAAAAACTTATTTTATAATAATGTTTGTTAAAGTGACCATATAATAATTTGAATGTATTAAAAATCTTGAGTGAGTGACTCTATTATAAATGATTTAGTAAAATCTTCAGAGGGATTGACCATACAATAATTTAAATTTTAACATTTTCAGAGCGACTGGCATTTTCATAATTTTAATATTACAATCTTCAGAGCGACTGACTATATAATAATTAAAATCTCTTAAAAAAAATCTTTAGAATGACTAACACTATAATAGCTCCACTAATCAATGGCCATGAGAAATTAGTAAGCTACTCTAGGCTTTGTTTGATGTAGTACACATGCGTTAACATATAGTGACTAAGGACCCACACATTGTAGACCCAGTCGCAAAGGAGACAAAGATAGGAAAGAGGAAAGAACTTTAACTCCTGTTTCAACTTTTAATAAATTTTTCATTCTCCCGCCACACGTGACTTCTTGTCACGGATGTTGACGTCACTCACGTCTCTAACGTGATCGTCTTCTCTAACATGCTCTCTCTCTCTCTCTCTCTCTCTCTCTCTTTCCTTCTTATAGTGTTTTTTTATTCTTTACCATGACGTCATTTTGCACACGGCTTGGTATTTGCATATAGTCCACGCTCTGTTACATTTGTGCTAATTTTAGAATGTGTTTGTGCCTGAGTACACATCTGAGCAATAACGGCTAATAATCATTGTCAATAATGACGAATGACATCTAATGGAAACAGCAATCGTGGGGGTTGGGGTGATGGCACCAACAAGAGTGTATAATAGCCTGAATGGACGATACACAGATCTTATCTAGTTAACGACATGAAGTAGAAGTGATAGCTTTCAAAGGCTGTTATATATTCCAAAAATTATGAGTATTAGCGGCTGGCACAAGGCCATGCATCTGGGGAAGACCGAAACATGGAAATAAATGAAATTCTATTTGCAGATAATTATTCTTTGTTTAATGCCCGCCATGAATAGAAATTTTTTTTACTACACATCTCAAACTCTACTTAGCATGGTATATAAGAAGTTCAACATTTGGGGGTGGAGCATGGTGTAAGATGAAATTTACATATATTAATACGATAGGGTGTGTGTTATTTTGTGTGCACCCTTACATCATATATATATATATATATATATATATATATATATATTTCGAGTGACTGCCATTAAATTGTTATGGTATTCCATTTCTTGTAATAAATAATTTTACCAAGAATTCTTCATAAGTTTTGGTTTCAATTATAGCTGAAAGAACTCACCATATATATATATATATATATTAGTAATTTATAAAATATATATGGCGATTACGCTACACTGAATATTCGGCGTTTCATCCACTCTAAGACTCCTCAGGCTTCCTAGAGTGGATAAAACGCCAAATATTCAGTGTAGCTTAATCGCCATATATATTTTATAAATTACTAACTAGCTCTACCTACGTATTGAGCACTTTTGAAGTAAATACTTAAAGTTTACGCATAAATCTATACTTTCGTATATTAATTTTATGTGAGTAAATTAAGTAGTTATATATATATATATACTTCAGAATAAAATTATTTAACAATCAACTGGTATGGAAACCTGTGATTATAAGTTTTACAAGATATTACTATTATAGTCTTGTTGATAAAATTTTGATGATGTGGTATAATCTTGTTGATAAAAGTTTGATGTGGTATAGTCTTGCTGATAAAACATTGTTTGATTATTGTTCATGAAATTACATAATTAATGGTTGAATTTTTTTGTTATGTTGACCTGAGATTTTTTATGATGTAAAAGTGCTTGTTTTGGGTTAAAATGCATATATATATATATATATATGTATATATATATATATATATATATATATATATATATATACTTCATTTACTCACATAAAATTAATATACGAAAGTATAAATTTATGTGTAAACTTCAAAAGTGCTCAATACATAGGTAGAGCTAGTTAGTAAGTTATAAAATATATATGGCGATTAAGCTACACTGAATATTCCGCATTTCATCCACTCTAGGATTCTTCAGGCTTATGCACATAAGCCTGAAGAGTCCTAGAGTGGATGAAAGAGAGAGAGAGAGAGAGAGAGAGAGAGAGAGAGAGAGAGAGAGAGAGAAAGAGAGAGAGAGAGAGAGAAAGAGAGAGAGAGAGAGAGAGATCAAATGTGTTTAAAGGGAAAATGGTTGAGAAGCCCTGGTCTAGTTAATTTGTAACATTGTTCCAGCATCCTTGCTTGTTGGCATTTGAGCAAGGGTGTACACTAAATTTCATTATTATGCTATTAATGAAAACGATGCAGTGGTTTTGCCAGAACTTGAACCCAGCATGCCAACCCCACGGTCTGTGTATGTAACCACTACACCACGCCGTTTAGACCCTAAGCAGATACTACACTTTAAATAGTTTTGTCCTATTCTGAAAACGAAAGTCACAAAACGAAAAATGTGCGAGAATTATACAAATGAGCGAATAGAAATGCTTCGTCAGCTTTCTAAAAAAAAAAAAATGGTAAAATATAAAAGATGGAATTTCTGCAAGTTAATATCAGGTGATTATACTAAAAAGAAAAATGTTCGCTGTCACGATTATGAAGCGAAAAACGAAAGCAAAATATTGAATCTGTTCATTACAAATCTAAAATCTGTCAACAGAAACGATAATAAATAGGATTTTAATTAGCAGCAAAACAATTTTTTTATATATTTCACAAAAAAAAAAGAAAAACAAAATCATTAAATATGAATTTTTACTTGATCTAACATATGAAATTAACTTGCTCGTATTTTTAAAGTTAGACCTAAATAATGCACCTGCCAATACGATATCTTTGATATTTAACAGCATGTTCTTCACCCGTGGTTTTCATCACTCCAGCAATTCTCAATAAAGAACGTAGCGAGTTTGAAATATTATCATACCAAAATGGCACTAACTCTAAGCTGGTTAAACTGGCTTACTCCAAAGGAGAAAGTTTCATGGGTGCATGTAATTCACAAGCAGTTCCTAGTCGCATGTTTCATTATCGGGGGAAAAGGTGACGTTAGATTTTGCAGCTCTTGTAGGGATGTGTCGACGTCCTCCTACAGTAGCTAATATGATAAAAGGGTCACCCATCTGGTATTGACCAGGCTCAACGTTACTTAACTTCGGTGATATGATAACCTATGTGTCTGCTTATGCTGTATATAAAAGTTTGAAATACTGAATTATAATAATTATTAAGGATTCAACAGCATTAAATTATAAATACGGAATCAATTTACATTAAAATATTATATTTACGTGTATTTTATGTCTAGGCCATGTCGACCAGCCGCTACTATATATCGGATACAATATAATAATTAATAAACTGACCATAAATACAAAATCTGCCTTGATAGAGTTAAAAATAGACTTCGTAGCCTCGTACGAGATGTCCTTTTCTCTTATCTCCAACCTCTATCTCACAGAAGAGATGTTGCGAGTTTGTCTCTGCTTTATCGTTATTTTCATGGCAATGGTCCCCCCCCTCGCCAAACTTTTACAAAAAACAGTCGTCTAGCTGAAAACACTATCAATAATTCCCCCCACCCTTTATCTGTACCTAAACCTAAACGTAGATTCCATGAAAAAAGCTTCTTTCTTAGAACTGCACGCCTGTGGAATTGTCTTCCGTTCTCCTGCTTTCCAGCTGACTACAATCTGATTGTCTTCAAGTCCAACGAAAACAAATTCTTCATGAGCCGTTCTACTTAAGTTAACAAATTTACCGAATTTCTATTACTAACGATTTCTATATTGACCAATTGACTACTGTACACTCAACCCTTATCCTCGAGTGGTCTCTGGGCCTAGATAAGTGGTGGTGCTTATGTAAAAAAAAATCTTAAAATATCATGTTTAACTGTATTTTATCACAAGGCAAAGGCGGGTGGCCTGCTAGTATATATATATATATATATATATATATATATATATATATATATATATATATATATATATATATATATATATATATAAGTGTGTGTGTATATATATATATGCATATATATATATATATATATTTATATATGTGTGTGTGTATATATATATATATATATATATATATATATATATATATATATATATATATATATATATATGTATATTACAGAGCTTGTTTTTTTTTTCATTAAAAAAGTAATAAACTCATGCTACTCACCCTATTATCTAGAATATGTATTCTATAATTCATTATAATAAGTTTAATAGTTTTAAAGGATTTTATCAAACACGAACATATTATTGAAGCTCATGCATGTGCATTGATACTTTACAAAATGAATTTCTACTATTTTATAAAGAAACTTTTTTTTTGTGTGTGTGTGTGTGTGTGTGTGTGTGTGTGAGAGAGAGAGTTCTCTATATACTCCCCAACGTTTGGGCCAATTTTTATGAAATTTCACACGAAGGTACATTATGTGCTTGGCAGTGTTCTTGGATAGGTTTCTATCGGAAGGTCTTTGATAAGTCAAATAATCGAAATAATCTAATAAAAAAAGGTACAGACGATTCACAGTTAACACCGTATACAGCCTAGCATTACAAATGCATTTAAGAAGCGTTATTACCACACAAGCAGAAAGGTCCTATATATAAACTCAACAGTAGGTTTTTTGATATAACAGGGCCGCATTCAAAATGAATGTTTCTGTTTAGCGCACAACTGAAGTATGATACTTGACTTTTGCATTTTAAACTTTTATTTAAGCCAATATATATAAAAAATAATTTTATAAAATCAACAGTAGGTTCTCTACAGTGTATCATTGACTATGTCATAGCGGAGAGGCTTGTGAAGGTTCCTCATAGTGCACTCTGATGAGTCCCCAATCAGAGCAGACAAATCATTTGATTGAAAAATTAGTGATTTCACCATTTCCAATGGCAATAACAATATGGAAGGGTGAAATATTTGTTGATCATCATTCAATCCCGGGCAACGTCGAGTCTCCATGCTAGTCATTTAATGAAAATCAAAATTTGATGTCAAGCAATTCTTTTCTCTATTATTTTTTTATTATTTATTTATTTTTTTTTTTTTTTTGTATCTTACTTATTTCAAAAGTTAGTACTGGTGTGGTGAACATAACATTGTGTTCTTCGGTGGTTAGGGTTAGGGTTAGGGTTAGGGTTTTAGAAACAAATTCTTTTTCTTTTTTTTCTTTTTTTCTTATTCATTATGATATTTTTTTTTAAGGTAATTTTCAGGAGTCTTTCCCTTCGTCTATCTCCCATGAAATGTTTGTGTAAACCATATTTTCCTCATAAATCTCTCCTTTCTTTTCATTTATTTCAGGGTTTCCCCAAAGTGAGCTCTACAGAGCCCCAGAGCTGAGGGTCTCTGGAAGCCCTTTATTAAAGAAGACTAAATGCTTTATATATAGAAAAATTAAATGGCTGCAGAATTTCATTATTGTTGTTTTTTTTTTTTTTTACTGGAAAAAGATAAGATACATAACTACAGGTGTAAAAAGTTTCAGGACTTGTATCTCCAACCTCCCAAAGAAACAAATTTGTCAATACTTCTGTGGTTTCTCCCATTGGCTTAAGACTTAAGTCAAGGAACTAAAAAATCATTAATTAATGTTAAAATTGAAATTAATGTTTTTTCATATTTATTCTAAAAATTATCTTGCTAGTGCTCCGTGAAAAACTTTTGCTCACTTCCGGGGTTCCATAGTGTCCTAAAGTTTGGGAAACGACTTATTGCACCCCTGACGTAACATGTATGTTAGATGGCAGCAAACTCCCCCTCGCATCATCTCCTCCATCGCCATCTCTCTTTTCGATCCGAGGTGGGTGACAACTTTCTCACACCGATAAACTTTGCATCAACAATAAGAACCCATCGACTTTATCGAATCGGTTCCGAGCGAGGAATGCTCATCACAAAGATTTTGGTAAATATTTCAGATCTCATTAAGTGACATAAAAAGATGTCACGAACGACGACAAGGTGTCCTTTATTTATCGCCGCCCACCTAACCCCTCCTCCGCACCGGACAGCCGAAACTTCCAGTAAAACCTTCGTCTTTGCCACTCTAAATGTCTATCAGGAGGAAAGATCCCTGCCTCCTTGTCGATTCTCACACGTGAATGGGTGCATTTATAATGTTAATAATGTCTTGGAAAGTTTCAAAATGTTGGAAACTCAGCTGGTTATTACGTCTTAGTTAAAAGTTCGCTGGATTTTATTGAGAATTAGTTGTGATGAGGATATATATATATAGAGAGAGAGAACTGAAGAGAGAGAGAGAGATGAAGAGGGAGAGACAGCGAGATGAAGAGGGAGAAAGAGCTAGCAAGAGAGACTGTTGGGGAAAGAGAGAAAAAGTTGGAGTAAAAGAGAGACAGTTAAAGAAGGGGCGAGAGAGAGAGTGAGGGGGTTAGAGAAAATGAGAGAGTGAGTTGGAGTAAAAGAAAGAGAGTTCAAAAGAGAGAGAGATGAAGTGAAAGAGAAACGGTTAAAGAAAGAGAGAGAGTGTGCTAGAGAGAGATATAGTTGGGGAAATGAGAGAGAGTTGGGAAGTGAGACAGAGAGCTAGAGAGAGAGAGAGAGAGAGAGAGAGATAAAGAGAAAGAGATGAAAAGAGAGAGGGAGCTGGTGATAGAATATAGCTGAAGAAGGGATTGAAGAAAGAAAAGTAAAAGACAGAGCTGGACTAAAAGAGAGAGAAAAAGAGTTAGAGAGAGAGAGAGAGAGAGAGAGAGAGAGAGAGAGTTGTGGAGCGATGTAGAGAGTTGGGAAGCGAGATAGAGAGCTGAAGAGAGAGAGAACGAGAGAGATAGTTGGAAAGTGAGAAAGGGAGCTGGAGAGAAATAAAAGAGAGATAGACAGAATAAGCTAAAAAGAAAGAAAGAACTGCAAAGAGAGAAAGAGGGTAAAGGTTGAAGAAAGAAAAGAAATAAAGAGCTGGAGATAGGGGTAGTTTTAGGGGGCGGAGTTTAAAGGAATCAAATATTTAAATACACCCTCCCTCCTTCACCCAGCTGTCATTTGGAAGACCCACTTAGTATCCATAAGGGAAGCACCTGCAATGACAAAGTTAAGAACTGACGGAGTTAAGATCATACAATCGTGTGTGGTCAGTCATTTTCGGCCAGAGAGTGAGGATTGGCGCGGAGGGGGTGGAAGGGTGGCCGGCCGTGTGTCGTCATCAAGCTTAGAGGGGGAAATATAGTGCTCTATCATAAGGCATCCAGAGGGTCTTAGCTATCCAGCATATCTGACCCCTTCTGGTCAGTGGACACAGATTTAAAAATTAATGGGACTATAGCTGATACTTTGAAGTTGTCTGTCTTGCTCCGTGCACCACCCCCCATCCGTCGCCTAAGATAGAATACTCCAACCAACCCTTTAGCTATGCATCTATGCGGATCTCCCCCATCACAGCTTCTGTCACCCTAATCAAGCAGAAGTTACTAACTTGGCTTAATTCTTCATTTCAAATGGTTCGCTGCTACCCCCAACGGAATGGATGAGCTGAAAATTATTTTGAATATAAAGTTTGATGTAGAACGCACTAGGCGGAATAGCATTGTCCTGGGGATGTTTGGTTGGGGGGATATGGGTAGTGCTATGAGATATGAAACCATATTATAATAACTAGCAATAATATTTTTGTTTGTATATATATATATATATATATATATATATATATATATATATATATATATTTAAAGTGATGGTTGTGTAGTTCCAACGAGAGAAAAAATGTATATTTAAAAGAGTGTAGCCATCAACAATTGTGTTTTTTTTTTTAAGGTTTTCATCATATATTTATTTTAAAATATTTTTATAACGCGTTTCGAGCTTAGGGTGTGCTCTCTTCAGATATTTTCGTAAAAAGTTTTTCTTTAAAATGGGAGTTTGTAGATATGCCTCCGCTGATATTAAATATGTTTTTCAGACTGATGCTATGCGTGTGTTCAGTGTTCAGACATTCTGTCTCCAACTGTAAGTGTTCACAGTGTCGGTCAAAGTTAGTTTCAAAGAGTGTTTTTTAGTCCATATGGTGACGGTTTTTATGGCTATTTTAGGGTTCTTTTTAAAGACTTTCTTTCTCCATGTATAGCATACACTCACACACAATCACATACGCATACATATACATTCATGTACATGTACACATGCACACGCACACGTACGCAGGCACACACACATACACACACGTACATACATAGAAATATATGTAGGAGCATACATATATATACATATACATACCCACCTACACACTCACACACGTACTCGCATACATCCACCGCTAACAATTATTTTTATTTTTTTATTTTTTCATTTTATATATATATATATATATATATATATATATATATACTTTTTTCCCCCAACCAAAACACGCATGTATATATGCGCTTACTCATTCAGACATACGTACACGCACCCACACACACACAAGTAAGATGGAGAATAGGTAGAAGATATATATACACACACACACGCGCGCATATACACACATATATGTACACACATATATGTATGTGCACATACACTCACAAACATCCACATACTATGTAGGCACACACACATACACACACATGCACACACACAGACATATGCAGGGGCTCACACATACGCGTATATTCATATCCACACGAACACATTTACCCACTAATACATGTGCATACATATGTATATATATATACATACACACACATACATACGGATGTGTATACACTCATCCACCCATATATATATATATGGGCACATGCACTCACAATCACACACACACATACATATTCATACATTCCACCTTATGTATATATTGGTTGAAGTTTCCTTTCCAATCCAAGCACATATGCATACATGGATTCGGTCACACAAACATAAGTGCACGTTCACGTATACATACAAACAAGATGTAGCATAGATAACAGATGATATATAATTATACACACACGCATGCACAATCATATGTGCACACCCACGCACACACACATATACACACGCACACACGCGCGCACATACACATACATACGTTTAATTTCTAGTTGTTTGTTTAGTTAAGAGAAATGGTACTGTACTGGGTATGGGCGCGCGCACCCGCGAAAGTGTGCGTGTGCCTTATTGTGCTTTTTTGTTGTTTCGTGTGTGAGGGTGCACACCTACCCAAGCATGCATGCGTGTAAGTGTATTTTGTGTTTTGCCTATTTATGTGTATAATTATGGAGAGATGTTTAAGGCGGGGTTAAACTTTGCTATGAAATTTTTTTCTTGTGTTAGCAAGTAGAAGTAGTTGTCAGTTTGGAAGATGGGCATTATCTCGAATCTGCCTCCACTGCATGTGTGTATATGTTGTGATACATGAAGGTGTCTATTTTCCGCGATTTTGATGTTGGATCGGTCTAGGGCTACTCTATTACTAAGGTTTTTTGTAGCGCCTATGTAAGATTTATCGCATGCTGGACATTTTATTACATAGATCACGTTTTTTGAGGTGCAATCTAGGTTTTTTTTAATTTTGAATGTTTGTATGGGGTTCGTAAATGTGTATGTGTTTCCCTCTAATATTATGTTGCAGACTCCACATCGTTGTTTGTTGCATTTTGTGACTCCTTTTGTTGCGTCTTGATTGAGTTTGGATGAGGTAAGAATGCGTTTTAGGTTTTTGGGTTGGCGTTTGCTTTTTATTATTTTTGTTGTTTTAAGGAAATTGTTTAGTTTGCTGTTTTGGTTAAGTAGGACGAGGTTTTTCGTTATCTCTGTGAAAAGCTCTGGGTTGTTTGTGTTGTGTGTGGAGACGTATGTTAGGATTTGTTCTTTGTTTCGTTCTTTAGGGGTTCTCAAATCTTCTACTGGTATATTTGTCGCAAGTTGGATCCCTTTGTCTATAAGTTGTGATGGGTATTTTCTTTTTCTTAAATTTATTCGTAGTTCCTTGAGTCGGATTTTTCGAAGGTTATTGTCCGTGATTATGGTGCAGATTCTACGTGCTAGGGTGTAGGGAATTGATTTTATGCAGCTTTTAGGGTGGTGACTTTTAAAGTGTAGGTATTGTTGGGTGTCTGTAGGTTTGCGGTAAATGTCTGTGATAATGTTATTGTCTTTAATCTTTATCAGTATGTCTAGGAAAGGTAATTCTGTAGAGCTTTGTTCTATGGTGAATTTAATTTTTGGGTGTAGGTTCTGGAGTATGGTGTGTAAGTCTGTGATGTCCCCCCATGTGGGTTTCCATAGGATGAAGCAGTCATCTAAGTACCTTTTCCATGATTCTACAAACAGTATGTTAGTGGCACCGACTTACGCAACCCTTACATTAGCCTACCTAGAAGAAACCTTATATATAAAAAAATAGAACAAAAATTTGGCCACAGTAATAGAGTAGCCCTAGACCGATCCAACATCAAAATCGCGGAAAATAGACACCTACATGTATCACAATATATACACACATGCAGTGGAGGCAGATTCGAGATAATGCCCATCTTCCAAACTGACAACTACTTCTACTTGCTAACACAAGAAAAAAATTTCATAGCAAAGTTTAACCCCGCCTTAAACGAATTTAGGTAAAAATGGCACCGGTAAAAATGGCACTGGTAAAAATGGCACCGGTAAAAATGGCACCGGTAAAAATGGCACCGGTAAAAATGGCACAAGTGAATAAATAGGTAAAAATGGCACCGGTAAAAATGGCACGTAATGGATTAATGAGAAAAATGACAAAACGAGAACATGCATGAATATCTCACAGTATATTAAAATGGGAAAACGTGCGAAATTTGTCGAATTAAAAAGGGTGCTAGACGACCGATCTGGTCTCAAATTTTACCCTCGTTTTGAGTTTTCCAAAAGTTAGGTCATGTACTGCGACGTCACCGGTGTTACAGAAAATAATGAGAAGTTTGTCAAATTTAAATAGATCCTAAATGCGAATCTCGTTTTGGAGATTTCCCAAAGTGCTATTACGTCACAGGTGTCAGAAATAACTTTTTTCATCTGTGTGGTAATTCATTCACCTCTTCTCCCCTATTATAAGTTGAACACTGGGCAGAAATAAATTTAAAAAATCTCCCTTATTTACAAACAAGTTCCTTTTATTTTAATTAGTTACTTCTATTTATTTGTTTCTTTACCATATATTCGATTCGATGTCTATACTAATAAATGCCTTAAAAATAAGAATTATCGAACATTTATTACTATAGACAACAAAATGAAAAAGTAAAATATACAACAAATAAATGCTACCAAACGCAAAATATGCTAAAAGTAAAAATAAAATAAAAATAAGCAGTTTATATATTTTTCAAAAATACAAACAAAATAACTTAGGCATAAACAATTATAGCGAGGAACAGTCCATTTGATGACGGCTTCTGATATTGAAATCAGAAATCAACATTATGTTATTCGTCCCTCGCAATTTATGTACACTTAGTGTTGTTTCTTTTTTAGGGAACTCCTGCATTGCAACATGTCGGCAATGGAGACGAGTTATCGACCCCTTTATGAAACTCAAATATAAAGAAGTTTCTTCATAAATATTTCATGTTTTTTAAATTACTACATTGATGAATTAAAATTATATTTCGATACATTTTATACAACCTTAATGTAAAAAAAAAAAAAAAAAAAAATGCTAAAAACAATCTATAAATGTTTTTAGCATTTTTTTTTTCAATTATGAATCACTCAGTAAAAAGAAATATTAAAACTTTAAAATTATAGTTCGATACATTTTTATACTTTAAAATTAAGTACTCCTTGTGCGTTGAGTCTTAATATTCAACATAAATATTCAATATTCAGCCTAAATATTCAATGACCTCTCCCCTTGGTGCGGAAATAAACTTTTTTTATTTTGTAAACAAACGAACGTATTGTACTTATGGATGTTTGATACCGAAAGAAATATGAACATAAAAAAAATAATGTTACTTTTATTTCATTAAATTCTTAGGTGAAAGTGCAAAATAGTTCACCCCACCTCCATGTTAAGAATGGCTTTCTAAATAGTTATTATTTCAACGTTGTTTGTACTCTCGGGGTGTCAAACATGTATAAGTACCTATTTTACTGTTATTTATATTGGAATCAGTTTATAATTTTATGTCAGAAATATACTCAGTGACCGATTGACCCCAGAAATGTCCCCAGAACGGTTTCATACTCAACTGTGAGCAGTAAACTGTGAGATGAATTGGTCATAAAACCTTTTCGCACGTATACGCGATAACACGTGTTATCTTTCACTTTAGTTTAGGTGTCTGTTGAATTTGTTAATAAGGTAATAAAACTATTTTTGGTAATTAACAGCATTGATACAGTTTAGCTTTGAGAATTTTGTGTTACTGTTCCCATTCCAGCTTTGGACTACTATTCTCATCTTGAGTATTCCTATTTACTTGCTTCCCCAAGAGGGCAAAGTTAGACACAAGGTCGTTTTTTTTTTATGTGGGCAATATCCAGCTCTCCTACAAGAGGAACTCTGTATCAGAACAAAAATTAAAATTGTCTCTGAAAGGATTTATTAATTATTATTAATTTAAATTGTCTGAAAGGATTTATTAATTCTTCATTGAACGGGGAGATAATAGGTGGAGTGTAGCATCAGAAGTGATACTACACTTTGTTAACGTATCAGTCGATGCAACCTCCGACAGAAATTCTGTGCAGATTCTCGAGTTCAACAGAAACATTCCAGAGTTCAATATTTATTCAATAATAGCAGTTTTGGATAAATAAGAAAAAATGGCAAAGCCCAACTTATCAACGATAAAATACATTCAATGATAAAATAAATTTAGAGTGCACCAAAATTAGTTTTTTCTTTTATCAAAGATAAAAGCCAGTCGAGGATAAGTGTCAACCAGGGAGCTTTTAATTACACTAAACAAAGTGCATCTTTTCTACATCATTTTTATTTTGTTTTGTTTTAGGGAAAAAAAAACTTATCCCCGTGTGTGTTTTATCCTTGATAACTAGCGATTCATTCTGAAAAAAGAACCCAAAAATACAACTACAACTTGTCCAGAAAAGATGCATTTTGTTTAGTGTAATTGAAAACTTCCACATTAACCCTTATTCTCGAGTGTGTTTTATCCTTGATACGTTGCGATTCATTAGTCCTAAGTACCCCATTTTGGGGAGCTAGATAGTCACCAGATTAAAAACCGACATTGTGTCTAACTTTGCCCTCGCGGGGTGCAATTAAATAAGAACCTTTAGATAAACAATGCTTCTAAACTGAGGTAATTGTAATTTTTTGTTCCGATCGAAAATGCGCCTTTTTGGGGAGCTGGATATTCCCCAGATTTAAAACCAACCTTGTGTCTAACTTTGCCCTAGCGGGGTGCAATTAAATAAGAACCTTTAGATAAACAATGCTTCTAAACTGAGGTAATTGTAATCTTTTGTTCCGATGAAAACTGCCCCTTTTTGGGGGGGAGGGCTGGATATTAAAAATCGACCTTGTGTCTAACTCTGCCCTCGTTGACGGCAAGAAAATAGGAACTTTTACAAAACCCAAAATGAGGTTAGAATTTGGGACCCCATAGCTTCAGTAGCACCTTTTGGTGCCATTTTTACCTAGCTATTCACTTGTGCCATTTTTACCGGTGCCAATTTTACCGGTGCCATTTTTACCGGTACCATTTTTACCGGTGCCATTTTCACCAGTGCCATTTCTACCGGTGCCATTTTTACCGAGCACCGCCTTAAACATCTCTCCATAATTATACACATAAATAGGCAAAACACAGAATACACTTACACGCATGCATGCTCGGGTAGGTGTGCACCCTCACACACGAAACAACAAAAAAGCACAATAAGGCACACGCACACTTTCGCGGGTGCGCGCGCCCATACCCAGTACAGTACCATTTCTCTTAACTAAACAAACAACTAGAAATTAAACGTATGTATGTGTATGTGCGCGCGTGTGTGCGTGTGTATATGTGTGTGTGCGTGGGTGTGCACATATGATTGTGCATGCGTGTGTGTATAATTATATATCATCTGTTATCTATGCTACATCTTGTTTGTATGTATACGTGAACGTGCACTTATGTTTAGGTGACCGAATCCATGTATGCATATGTGCTTGGATTGGAAAGGAAACTTCAACCAATATATACATAAGGTGGAATGTATGAATATGTATGTGTGTGTGTGATTGTGAGTGCATGTGCCCATATATATATATATATGGGTGGATGAGTGTATACACATCCGTATGTATGTGTGTGTATGTATATATATATATATACATATGTATGCACATGTATGAGTGGGTAAATGTGTTCGTGTGGATATGGATATACGCGTATGTGTGAGCCCCTACATATGTCTGTGTGTGTATGTGTGTGTGCCTACATAGTATGTGGATGTTTGTGAGTGTATGTGCACATACATATATGTGTGTACATATATGTGTGTATATGCGCGTGTGTGTGTGTGTATATATATCTTCTACCTATTCTCCATCTTACTTGTGTGTGTGTGGGTGCGTGTACGTATGTCTGAATGATTAAGCGCATATATACATGCGTGTTTTGGTTGGGAAAAAAAAAGTATATATATATATATATATATATATATATATATATATATATATATATATATAAAATGAAAAAATAAAAAAATAAAAATAATTGTTAGCGGTGGATGTATGCGAGTACGTGTGTGAGTGTGTAGGTGGGTATGTATATGTATATATATGTATGCTCCTACATATATTTCTATGTATGTACGTGTGTGTATGTGTGTGTGCCTGCGTACGTGTGCGTGTGCATGTGTACATGTACATGAATGTATATGTATGCGTATGTGATTGTGTGTGAGTGTATGCTATACATGGAGAAAGAAAGTCTTTAAAAAGAACCCTAAAATAGCCATAAAAACCGTCACCATATGGACTAAAAAACACTCTTTGAAACTAACTTTGACCGACACTGTGAACACTTACAGTTGGAGACAGAATGTCTGAACACTGAACACACGCATAGCATCAGTCTGAAAAACATATTTAATATCAGCGGAGGCATATCTACAAACTCCCATTTTAAAGAAAAACTTTTTACGAAAATATCTGAAGAGAGCACACCCTAAGCTCGAAACGCGTTATAAAAATATTTTAAAATAAAAATATGATGAAAACCTTTAAAAAAAAACCACAATTGTTGATGGCTACACTCTTTTAAATATATATATATATATATATATATATATATATATATATATATATATATATATATATGGCAAACATATGCTACACTAGCTAGAAGAAGGTAATGCTAGGGATGATGGTCTCATGACAACAGAATAGGGTAAATGTTAAAGGTCACAGTGAGAAAACAAGAGCAAAAATTCTGTTCTACAATTTTTTTATGTTGTTTTTGTTTTACTGAATGAGGAAACATTT
This sequence comes from Euprymna scolopes, assembly GCF_053919585.1. Lineage (NCBI taxonomy): Eukaryota > Metazoa > Mollusca > Cephalopoda > Sepiida > Sepiolidae > Euprymna > Euprymna scolopes. The sequence continues at coordinate 104,145,447 of NC_136510.1, read as the reverse complement.
CCATTTAAAACCCGTTTAGTATTATGCATGTAAAATTGAGAAAACCACACTTGAAATGTGTCAACATTATACGTAACAGCCAAAGCAAAACAAAATGGCAACCACATTTTACCTGATGTCATGTTTATCTAAAAGCGAAAACGTGTTTTTCTCAATTTTACATGCATACTAGTAAATAGATTTTAAATGGAAATGATTTCTCATTTAGTAATATAGAACGAAAACAATAACATTAAAACCATGTGTAGCCTATAGAATTTTTTATGGTCTTATTTGAACACGACCTTAAATTTTTATTGAGAATAGATACTACACACGGGTGGGGGTAATGCCTGGAAGGATGGTATCATATCAAAAGAATAGATACTACACTGACCCACCCCCTTGACTTCAGCATTAAAAAATAGTATATTAGTCTAATTTTTTTTTTTGTTAAATTACATTTTCACCCCAAACAAGGCACATTGCCACTTTGATGTAGGGGTCTACTATCAGGGGCATAAGCTACAGGGGTACTATGTAGGGAGTTGAGCAGCAAGATGTTGGTTCACGTTACATTTGAACTTCTGCATGTCCGTACAGTTGGGGAAGCAGGGACCCGGAAGGGAATTCCAAAGTTTAGCGGTTCTGGGGAAGAAACTACTGGAGTAGAAGGCTCTCTTACATCTAGGGATCTCTACTGTGAAGGGGTGGGATTTAGCTGCTTGTCGGGTTTATCGGGGGTATTTACGTCGAGGGGGTACCAGTGCTTGCAGTTCGTCAGAGCATTCAGCGTTAAAGTACTCGTAGAACAGGCAGAGGGATGCAACATTTCGTCGATGGAAATAACACAGTAAATTAAATCGAGCATTAAAATAGGAGTTATAGTATAGTTTCCACTTCAAGCAGACAGATACCAAATCTCCATAAGTAATAGTTGATTTATTTTTAAATTGGTAAAACGTGGACATTATGTATTTCTGTGATGAAAACTGATTATTCGCATTATTTGGATTCTTCAGACTACTGTTCTCATCTTGAGTTTTATTTTCACAATGTTTCGGTCAATGTGACCTCTGGCCTTCTTCAAGTGTACCTTGTTCAACTCGCAAATCTTTCTGTCGAACTTTGAAATCTTCACAGAATTTTTAATCGAACCTTTTATTTATCAGCAAATACCCTCACTCTTTATCTGTACTCAAATCGAAACGCAGATTCCACGTTCTTTCCTAAAACTGTCCACCTGTGGAACTCTGTTCCGCTGGCCTGCTTTCCAGCTAACTACAATATGGTCGTCTTCAAGGCTAATGTAAACAAGTACTTACTGAGCTGTCACCTTAAATAATCAAATTATACCAAATCCCTACAAGGAATGATTACTATGCTGTTGTCCTGATGATTATTGTCTTCCCATTAACTTTTATACTCAAGTGGCCTTCGGGCCTTGATAAGTGGAGACACATTGTGATAAAAAGGGTAGTGTGCTCTCGTTCTGTCAGCCATAACTGAGTAGAAGTCTTACGTAATTCACAATTGTATTTTTTGGGTGGCCCGCACTGAGGATTGAACCTTCAATTTCTAGGAATGTAACTTTTACGACTAAATTTTTCATTTTCTAAGTGACGTCAGCTTCGGGCGGCCATGTTTTTTGTTTTTTTTATTCAACCTACGATTGTCAAGATTGTCCAAACGTGAGAAATGAATTGCATTGTATAAAGTAAAAAAGAAAATACACGAGATGACAAAAAAAGTCATGTTCTTTATCGAATAAGCGTAAAAATCTAAAGAGACGACCGAGTTACGAAAAAGAAAATGGTTATCCTAAAGAATTAAAGAGCAAGATATATTCCAACTTGCGTTGTATCGATCTTCGTCTGCAGATACAATCACTCGGACGCTGATGTTTAGTTTTTTCATAAAGGTTTATTACAAAGTGAAGAATAGTTAACAGAAAACATCAAAGGGATTAGTTACTTTCGTACACATGAGAGAGAGGGTGAGTAGGGGAGAAAGAGAGGGCGAGTAGAGGAGAGGGGGGTAGGGGAGAGAGAGAGGGAATAAGAGTGTGAGGGGAGTAGAGAAGAGATAAGGTGAGTATGGAGAGAGAGGGGTGAGTAGAGGAGAGAGAGGGAGAGAGAGTAGGAGTAAGAGAGGGAGAGGGTGAGTAGAGAGAGGGAGCAAGGAGGGTGAGGAGAGAGAGGAATTAGAGGAGCGAGAGAGTAGAAAGTAAGGGAGAGAGAGAGTAGGGTTAAAAGTCAATTTCAATCATCAGTGAATACACTCGCATCTCAGAATTCGAGATGGGTAGAGAGGGTCGAAAATTAAAGAGAAGGGGGGGGAGCATAAATGCTTTTCGAATAAACAAAAATCCAGCCGTGTTCTTTTCAAATATCAATCATTAAGATCTATTGTCGACTCTGAATAACTCGACAAGTGAATAGGACAAACGTTTTTTTGTTTTTTTTTTTTGAATCGGAAATTAAAAAAACAAAAATCAGCACGTTTCGGGTAATGACGATTTCTATATAATATGCCATCTTGGTTTTGGTTCTTTCTTTGTCATCATTATAACCATTTTCAAAGATTCTGAAATTTGTTCGCTGTTTTTCTTACACTCTAAAATGATTTTGGCAAGATGAAAACCCTTCGTTTGACGCTCAATTCACGATGTAGAAAAAACGGAGGTCAAAATTCAAGTCATGATCGCCTGTAAAAGATACACGGAAGAAATCTTAGGGTCATTTTCCCATAGTACACCGTTTGTGCACTAACTTCATATTAATCACTATGCGAATTAACAATTGCACAGATAATACAAACGACTTTCCAAACTTTCGTTTTCAGATTACAAATAATACACAAACATCTACAATCTTCTTTCAAATGATTTTGTTAGGATATACATAACAAAACAACCCCTAAAATTCAGACTAAAACTTAATAAAATATCACGTAATATTTTTCTTTTTCGGTTGTAACACTTTAATAATAACTGACAAGAAAGATAGGATGCATATTCATTGTACTGACAGCTATATGCTTTGCACACAAACATTCTTGTCACGCTGAATCACGTGACCAAATGCCAGTTCTCACCAGTCAGTTACCGTAGAAACGTAAGATGATTTGTGGATTCCGAATCATTTCACTGAACATTTCTACTTATTTTTCATTTTATTTTAAATTGAATATATAGTTTCATTATTATTCCAACACACGTTTTCTTCATAAAATATTCGCTTACATTGCAAATTAGATGCTACTCTTTTTTAACATAATACCTATAAAATGATCTATTTACTTATATTCCTATAAAGCAGTACCTTTCTTCCGATGTCTGTGCACAGACATTATTACTTAGAACCCCCTTCCATGAAAAACACTTAAGTGTGTAGCTACAAAACTGTTTTTGTTATAATTTATAAATTTATTATATATATAATAATTCGTTATGAATTTATTATATAAATAAATTATTATTTATAATTTTATTATATATATATTAATTATAATTTATAAATTTATTATATTTATATTAATTATTATATATAAATTTATTATATATATAAATTATTATTTATAAATTTATTATATATATATTAATTATTATTTATAAATTTATATATATATATTAATCATTATTTACAAAGTTATTATATATTATCATTCATTAGTTTATTATATATATTAATTATTCTTTATAAATTTATTATATATATATTAATTATTATTTATAAATTTATTATATATATACTAATCATTATTTACAAAGTTATTATATATTATCATTTATTAGTTTACTATATATATATTAATTATTATTTATAAATTTATATATTTATATATTAATCATTATTTACAAAGTTATTATATATTATCATTTATTAGTTTATTATATATATATTAATTATTATTTATAAATTTATTATATATATATTAATTCTTTATAAATTTATTATATATATAAATTATTATTTATAAATTTATTATATATATATTAATTATTATTTATAAATTTATTATCTATATACTAATCATTATTTACAAAGTTATTATATATTAATTATCATTTATTAATTTAATATATATATATTAATTATTATTTATAAATTTATTATATATATATTAATTCTTTATAAATTTATTATATATATAAATTATTATTTATAAATTTATTATATATATATTAATTATTATTTATAAATTTATTATCTATATACTAATCATTATTTACAAAGTTATTATATATTAATTATTACTTATTAATTTAATATATATATATTAATTATTATTTATGAATTTATTAGATATATTAATTATTTTTTATAAATATAATTTTAAAAAAACTATAATTAAGGAATTGTATTCTCAGGCTATGATAATGCAGCTTTGTAAAAAGACAGTGTGGGGTACAAGACAAGGTGAACCCTGTAAATAATAATATTGTAGGATTTAAATACTTTTCAATTCTTAATTATTTATTTGGCAATGCAAGGTGTCGAATCTGGAAGGTAGATAAGTGTTATGTTCTTTGAATTTTCGAGGTAAACCTCATTTTCAAAATGAAAAGAGAAAGATATGTGTAACCGTTTGGTTGAAGTGTGTTTTTGTCCAAATTTTTATATAAGGGACTCTGTCAGTTTGTCACGCCAAAGTTTAAAAGTTTGAAACAGAATTTTCATTGTTAAACGCGTAGATTGAATAAACGTATGTTATGAATAAATCTGTTTTTATTTCTTTAATTTTTTTCTTCCTTTGTCATTTTTTTTCAGTTTTCCTTTTCTTTTTTCTGCTTTCTTTTCTTTACCTTATTTTTCTTTCACTTTTTCTTTTCTTTCATTTATCTCCCTTTCTCTTTTCCAATTTTTCTCTTCCTTTTTTCTTTCTCCTTTTTCTTTTTCTTCTTTCTTTTTTTTCTCCTTTTTCTTTTTTTTTCTTTCTCCTTTTTCATTTTTTTCTTTCTCCTTTTTCATTTTTTTCTTTCTCCTTTTTCTTTTTTTAGGAGCTGAAAGTTTGAGGATGTGTAACAGCGCAGGTATGAACACGTGTCAAAATATCAGCAAGAGCCAAAGAACAGCTGGCCAGCAAAAATTTTAGCAGCAGCAGCAACACTTTCTTTCTCACGTTGAGTCGGGACTGTATAAACAATGAGAAAATGGAATTTGATTTTGAACATATTTGTTATTCTAAGGAGAGAGGAATTTTTAATGTCTATGTATCATTTGCTATTTCGAGCAAAAGAATATTTTACCTACCTAGTACGGGTATTAGACGTATGAAATAATTGTATCTTTCCTAGGGTAGGTCGGCCCTGTCGGTGGAGCATTAGAATATACCGACTGCCCCTCTGCAGAGGGTAAAAGTCCCTCAATGGGGGTCCTAGATATGGCCTTAAACTATATCCAATGGTGAGGTCCCAGCTTGCGGGCTTTGGGGAGTGTGAAGCCACCCTTTAATTACCATTGCTCCCAGGTCCACTCTGACCCGGAGTGGTAGTACCTGTTAGGGTTCCAACTATGGGTTAAATAGAAACCGACTTGAAAACAACAAATATATTCTATTAAAAAAAATTTTCTTCAAAATCTTTGGATTCGGCATTAAATAACCCGAAAAGGGTTGATATGCCGTAAAACAAAAACAACCAACCAACCAACCTAGGGTAAGTAATTTACAGCATGTATATGAAATAATTTTACCCTTGCAAAGACGGTGAATATACAACACATATTTAAAATAATTTTACCTACACTAAGACGGGTAATTTAAATACATATATGAAACAATTTCACATATTGCTAGTATATTTTCTCACCTATCTCATTCAATCTTGAGCAATGCCGGGTATTCTGTAGATCACTAAAGTTAAGCAACAATGAGCTTGGTCATTATTTGATGGGTGACTACTTGGGAATACAGAATGCTTTATGTAAATCATCAAAGTAGTGGCAACAAGACTTTTAAGCTGATGTCGAGATGACAGAGTTTTGCCAATCCTATGGCAGACGAAATTAACAGTAAAAAAAGAGGCATTGTTTGGAAAGTAACGGTAATAAACGCCTTTTGCTAAAAAAAAAAAAAAAAAAAGCAGAGTCGGATTTTTTGTTTGTTTCTTTTTTTTTTTTATTTGTTTGTTCCCCTGCGACAGTACTAGACGGCGTGGGGGTCTGTTGCATTAGATTCGCAGAAAATAAAAAAGTTATTGTTCAAGTGTGAGCCTGCATTTATGTTTGTTATTATAAAATTTTACCAATAATAATTACATTATTATTATGTGTTTCACTAAGATGTGATTCTAATTTATTTAATTTTTCATATTCACGTGCGCATACATATTTTTGTAAGGGGGGAGGGGGATTATAATTAATACTCCTGTAACATTGTAGTTATATGCTAACACGGACAAGACATTTATTCATGGTTCTTCCCTGCATTTTGGTTTTACAAGTCTCTTCGTTCGCCATGTGGTTAACAAAACTTTGTTGTGTCCAACACATGCTTTTTCTCCTCCCGCGTCGACATGTCTGCTCAAGTCTAGTCGCCGCCACGCGGCCTTTTCAAATCTCTCTTGCCTGCACGTGCTTTGCCCGAATGTTGCTTCCCACGTGGTTCCATATCTCTTTCCGCTTTTCTTTTCCTTCCTTCCTTTTACTGTGACATCAACTTGCGCCACGGCTTGGTCATTTGCATACGTGAGCCGCATAATGTGTAGCGACATATTAATGCTTACTTAAACAAATAAAATGCATGCGTGTGTATTATATATATATATGTGTGTGTGTGTGTGTGTGTGTGTGTGTGTGTGTGTGTATTCATATGGGCACTTTTATTAATAATGCACACAAACCGGTGTGTGAACGTGGTTATGCCGTATTATCATAAGTTTACAATAGGCGTCCGAATAATCCCAATAATACAAAAATTATAACTTATATATAGAAGAAATCTATCGCAGTAAATATTATCGGCGCTTCTGCAATATTGGAACGAGATTTTGTAGTCGATAAATAGAGTTTTCAGATAAAAAAAAAAAACAATGGTTTCAACTGATTTTTTTTTTTTTGTCAATTTCAATGTTACAATGGCAGCTTCCAAATTATGCAGTTGGAATTACCTTAATATTACTGAATTATTAAAAAAAAAAATTAATCGCAGTAGCAGGTGAAAAATTGCCGTCATCTTGTTTGAATCGAAACGGAAAATGACCTCCCTTTCGAACTTCCCGATGCTTACGACCGTTATTAATCAAATTCCATTATTTTTTATTTTCTTTGATAAATAATTTTCTACCTTATCGGTTTTCGTAATTTTTGGATATAGTCATCTAAAAATATGAGGAATACGTAGTGTTATGGCGCGCAAATAGCCACAAGAAGAACAGAAGAATGGATAACAGTTTTGAAAACTGCTGGGTCTTTCAGCGTCACTCGGAATTTTCTTTAGAAAGGGAATTTTCTCTCCTCTCACTGTAGCTTGAGTAAAAGCACAAGCGCCTATCCGTTCGAGTTCGGTCTTTTATTCCTCTCAAATCTCTGGAATTCTCGCGGTTAGTCTCACCCTTTTTCCCATAAAACCAACCACGTCTACCGCTTCTTCTTCCTTTTCCAGCCCTAGTGTGTTGGCACCAAACAGAACAGACTTTCTGTCTTTTGTGAGTGCACTAGAAGAATTATTACTACAAGTTTAAAACATGTATTACATGAAAACAATGGAAAGGTTACAAACGGAAAGTGTTGGCGATTCACCGAGCATGCGAGGGTCGCTCTGGAATTAGATCCCTCCCTGGGATCGCCATGAGTTATAGTTTATGTGGACGATGAATTAGTCCATTTGGAGGATGCCCCCCCACACACACACAACACGTAGATACCATTGTTTTCATGTGAAATTCCGTATTACAACTTTCGAAGTTTCGTTCTGATAGTGTAGAAGTGCCGTATTTTCTAACTTAGTCTTGACATTAACCAATCCTGCGATGAACGAGGCAGTCAAAGTCTGCCATCGTTTTCGATCTGAAGCCAGATTTACAGTGTACCTCGAGTTTCTTTCCATTGCAATCAAATCTCTTGATCGTCGGTTTTTGTCTTCCTCTTTCTTTTCTTCTTTTTTTAATCAGGGATTCATAGAGCACTTGGTTGGTAATTCTCTCTGGGGTAAATCTTTGAGTATGCCTGAACCATCGCTAGGCTCTGCTAGTTAGTGCGATATCTGACTTCTTGGTTGAATCTCTTTCTGGTCAAGTCTTTATCCCTCTTCTTCTCTCAAATCCATCTTTCCTCCCATTTATTCTTTGACTGTTCCTGCTATTTCAACTGGTCTACATCTACGAACCTAAACCCTCACATCCATACTTTCACTATCATATGTCCAAGCCAGTCTAGACGTCGTTTGCAGATTATTAACGATACTACCTGTAGGTTAGTGCTGACTTCTTAGTTGGTAATTCGATCGCTTCATGGCTTCCTAAGACGAAATGCACCTAACATTGATGCTTTCTGTTTTTCTACTTCCTTTTGCAAAACTTAATCATGTTCTGCAAAACAAAAACAACAATCCACCTCCCCCCCCTTTTCCTTTTTATCTCATTTCTCCTTCCTCTTTCTATCTCCCCTACTTCCTGACTGGTTTCCTAACTTAAAATGCATCAAACATTAATACTGTAACCCTTTTCCCTCTCCCATTGCAAAACTCATTCATGTTCTGCAGGGCGGGGAACAAAAATGATAAAATCCACTATAAAACAACCAAACTAAACACTATAGCAATTGAAGATACAAAGAGCTTGAAAAATAGAATCTACAAAATTACTAGATGCAACGTGAATACTATTTCCAAAATAACTGGATTTGCCATTAAATAACCCGAAAAGGGTTGATATGCCGTAAAACAACCAAACCAAACGAATCGGTCGTTTCATTGGATCCTTAGCATCTTTTGCGAGTATGAGTATTGCGCTTCTGTATTAAATATGACCCTACCCCGTAAAAGAGGGCCGATTTGCCATAAAACAGATAAATAAAAATTACCAGCTACCTCTGTTGCAGATTGAATATATGATAGGGGAGGAAAAAAAAAAAAAAAAAAGAAAAAGCATTTAAAAACTTCCTTCATTTGTACAAAGGGTCTAATTGAATTGGACTTGAATTGATCAAAGAAATTTTAAAAAGCTAAATGATTTCCTTTTTTTTTTTTTTTTTTTTTTTTTGTTGAGTGTGGGGGTCGGAGCAGGCGTCAAGATTTTGTTATAGTGGTGGTGGAGGGGGGGGGGTAAAAACCTACAAATTCTCCTTTTGACGACAAATCATTACCACTCATTGTCAGCTCAAATTTAACGTGACAATTTCTCTCTCTCTCTCTCTCTCTCTCTCTCTCTCTCTCTCTGGATTTATAAGTCTTGGAGTTTTATTTTATTTATTTAATTAATTGATTATTTTGTTTTTTGCTTGTGTTACCTGTAGACATCGGGCAATATTCTACTTTTTCCGCTATACCATAAAGAGCAACGTGCATTTATCTCGCATTATTTGGATTCTTCGGACTACTGATGTTTGATGTTGTTTTCACAACGTTTCGGTCAATGTAACCTCCGACCTTCTTCAATTGTATCTTGTCGAACTCAGAGATTACATCGACCGAAACGTTGTGAAAAAGGCACTCAGGACAAGAATAGTCGTTCGAAGAATCCAAATGATACGAATAAGCCTTCCTCATCTAAAAAATTTAGAAACGTGCATTTATTTGTAAATATATATCCGTCCCGTTACCCAAAAAATCTGCCCGACAAGCTAATACGGAAAGGAAGAACGCACATCTATGTTTCTGGTGATGCAGCACTTAAACCTGACGGTTAAATAAAGGATTTTGTTTGAAATCCGTGCAGATTTCCGAGTTCAACAAGATACACCTGAAGAAGGTCGGGGGTTAGAAAGACCGAAAAGTTGTTAAAAACACACTCAAGATAAGAACAGTAGTCCGAAGAATCCAAATAATGTGAACGCAAATCGGTTTTCGTAATAGCACATTTTCTTCTTTTTTTTCTGCTTTCTATGCCGATTCATACGTTTATATATATATATATATATATATATATATATATATATATATATATATATATATATATATATATATATATATATATATATATATACTAGCATGTACACCTGACGTTGCCCGGGATTAAATGATGATCAACGAATGTTTCACGCGCACATATTTTTATTGCCATCGAAATCGGTGAAATGGCCCATTTTTTAATCAAATCGATTGATTGCCTGCTCTAGTTGGGGACCCATCACGATGGACCGGGAGAAGCTTCACATGCCTCTCGCGGTGACTTACTTCACAATACATTATAGTCTATATTGCACTGTAGAGAACCTACTCTTGGTTTTATAAAAATATTTTTATATATAATGGCTTGAATTAAAGTTTAAAATGCAAAAGTCAAGTATCATGCTTCAGTTGTGTTCTAAACAGAAACATTTATTTCGAACGTACCCCTGTCATATCAAAGAACCTACTGTTTATTTTATATGCCTGACCTTACTGCTTGTGCGGTGACGATAGCTTGAATTTAAGTTTAAAATGAAAAAGTCAGGTATCATGGTGCAGTTGTGCTCTCAACATAAACATTCATTTCAAACGGCCTCTGTCACATCAAAGAACCTATTATTGTTGGGACTTTTAGCTTGTATGGTCATAAAACTTCTCAAATACACTTGTGATGTTAGGCTGTATAAGGTGTTAACTTTGGTTAAAATCGCCTATTCCTTCTTTCATCGGATTATTTCGATTATCGATACTTATCAAAGACATTCCAGCACAAAACCTATCTAAGAACACTGCCAGGCACATAAAGTAACTCGTGTGAACTTTCATAAAAATTGGCCCAGCCGTTTTCGCGTCCATAGGAAACGAGCTCACACACATACAGCTTTCTCTCACTCACACACGCACAAAATAAAATTTAAAAATAATTTTTTTTAATTTAAAAAATAAAAAAGTAATTATAGTAATATATATATATATATATATATATATATATATATATATATATATATATATATATATATATATCTTTCAAAACATTTTCACTTCCAATAAAGTCTTTGATTTCGAAAAGTCCAATATCATTTTTTCATGTCAGCACCAACAGTCAACGTTCGGTGGTTTTTTTTTCTTTACGTCATCAGAAATGACTAGCATTTTTTCAACTTAATGTCGCAAACACTTGTGCTCCCTCGACGTACACACTCCCTGCAAGCAGTAAAATCCAACCCCTTCACTGTTGATATCCCTAGATGCCAAAAAAAAAAAAAAAAAGACGCTCGGGGATAAGGTTAAGTTCGTTAGGGGGGACGGTGAGACAAACACTGAGAATTACAGACGATGAAACTGAGCAGAATGTGATTATTAAAGAGGGCAGTTCAACAAGGATTTGTAAACAATAGACTTGAAAACATCCACGTTGTAGTAAGCCGGGAAGCAACTCCGTCATAATGTGCTCCAGAGACTGGTAATTCTTGGAAAGAAACTTTGCTCATGGAAGTTCTATTTTGTTTTCTGTACACATAGGGAAAAGGGAAAATTATTTAGTGGTTATAGTAGGACGAGTTCTTGCTGTGAATGATTTACAGTGGTTATAGTTAGACGAGTTCTTGGTGTGAATAGTTTACAGAGAAGAATTAGAGACGAGAGCTTATTTGAGCACTTATCTTCAATAAAATGATATGTCCCTTAAAAATTCATTAAAATATCCCTAAGAAACTGACATTTAGAGAATATTTATTAATTGCTGTTAATCATTGTTAAAATTTCACAAAAATCGAGGATAAGTAAATTTTCGTGAAGGGTTTCCACTCACTTTTTATCCTCTTTGCATAAAACTTAATTAAACTCAATACAGCTCACATTTGAACCCCTTACGTCTCGCAGATGATGTAAAATTCGTAATGATCAGTTAATTAGTTTACGAGTTTATTCATCACTGCAATGTTTCACCCCTGCACTTTGTATGGAGTTGATTGTTGTCATATTTCATGAATCTGTGTCTCATTGAAAGGTGATGTTGCTAGTCTCAGTCTTTTCTACAAATACTATTATGCCATGTTTTCCTGAGAAATGTCTGATCAATTTCCCTGCTTCCTTTGTTCCAGCTCGTTTGAGCCATTGGTCTAGAGGTCTTCATTAATTCACTATTTTAATACCTCATTGTGATATAGCTTCTTATTCCAGTAGCTTCTTTCCAAGAACTACAAGATTGTGGAACTTTCTTCCTGCTCAACGTTCTTCTTCTATCTACAGCCTTGGTCTTTTCAAGACTAAGGTCAATAGGCATCCCCTGTCTTTGCAATAATGAGCTCTCGTCAGCGTAGATTGACTGCTCCTAGACGAGAGGTAGTTACCTTGAAACATGCGTGTACGTAGATAATTGCTTTAAAAGTAATAAAAATAAAAAAAATGTTATATACGTCCAAAATAATTATGGGAGACTTTCTAAGTAAATAAAAATGAGCTTCGAGGCGAAGCCACAATTTAACCGTATTTATCGTTAAAAAAACAACAATATATATATATATATATATATATATATATATATATATATATATATATACATACATATATATATATATCTGATTACTTCATTTAATCACATAAATTTATATATGAAAGTATAAATTTATGCGTAAACTTTAAGTATTTACTTCAACAGTGCTCAATACGTAGGGAGAGGTAGGTAGTAAGTTATAAAATATATATGGCAATTAAGCTGTTTATGCATAAGCCTGATGAATCCTAGCGTGGATGAAACGCGGAATATTCTGTGTAGCTTAATTGACATATATATTTTATAACTTATATATATATATATATATATATATATATATATATATATATATATATATATATATATATATATATAAACGCACACTTAAAGTGAAAGATAAAGGGCTTATTTATAATCTTTAACGCATGATCAAACTCTACTATGCTTAACTCGAAGAGAGGAAGAGGGGTTTTACAAGTTATTTGAGCAATAGAAAATCATAATTACGTTCAATCATATTTTTTTATGATTTATTTTTACTTATTTATTTACTTATTTTATTTTTATTTATTTATTTTTTATTTGATTTGAAGTTTATGCATTTTAGCTCATTTTCCCCCTCTCCCTGAAAAGATAAGATATAATTGGCCAGTACGTTGGGTTCACCAGCCTGCCCTGGGGCATCCTTAGCTTTTTGAACTAAGAGCCAAATCCTTACGGGTTTACGAGCCTTTTCACTTTGTCACATGCTACGAGAAGAACTGATCCTCGCTTTGACTGCTAATCCAAATCAAATGGATCCAATACAAGCTTATGAGTAGAGTTCATAAAACTTTGAACTGTACTCTTTATTCTTACGGTTAATGTAGTCCTCTTTTATGGAAATAGACATAAAAAAAAACGGACAAAGAGTCGTATAATTCCATTCAAATTATATACTTAATCTTCACGACCTGGGATTAGCTGACTTACCCCACATGTAGATATTTGAAAAACACTCATGCGTTTTAGTACTTTGCCATTTATATTAGAATTACACAAAGAATAAATTTAGTCTTTTCGTTCTATTTGCATTAATTTGCAATTATTCCAAAGCCGATTAGTCTTTGATTTGGAGCAATCTTCAGTCGTTAACAATTATGAATGTCTTTAACGAAGCAGCGGGAAATTGCGGTCGTTAAGTGGGCAATAATGTGGACTGAATACCTTGGGGTGCCAAGTACGAATTCTGTCAATTGCATAAGATCATTTTCTTTTAAGTATATCGGAAATTGTCACATAGTCCACCATCTACAGACATTCATTCTGCATGGGTTGAGCCAGCCTTTTATTTATTTATTTTTGTACAAGGGGATCACCACTTATCAAGACTCAAAGGCGATTCAAGGATAAGGGTTAATGATAGGTGGTAATGTAGTAATCGTTAATGGTGCAGATTGGGTAAAATGTGATTATTTAAGGAGACGGCTCAACAAGAACTTGTTTACATTGGACTTGAAGGCTACCATTGTAATCGGCTGAGGAAGCAGGGCAACGGAACATTTTCACAGGCGGGCAGTTCTAGGAAATAATCTCTGTTCATGGAATCTGCGTTTAGATTTAGGCACAGATAGAGAGTGAGGGAAATTGTTGATAGTAGTTCTAGCGAGTCAAATTTTTTTTGTGAAAGTTTGGCAAGAGGGGATGATAGATTGGAGCTCAGACGAGCATCTGACATGAAAATAATGATAGATATGATACAGGTTCGTAATGTCTATTCTATGGGAAATGGGTTGTAGAAAAGAGAAAAGGGCATCACCCACTAGATTTCGAAGCCAGTTTTGGACTCTATCAAGGCAAGATTGAGCATGCCTGTTGTATAGTGGGGTTTCATATTAAGAGATGACGGGGACATATATAACAATAATGAGGGAGGGAGACATTTATTACAGTTCTGTTCCGGAATGCTTGGGACTTCATATATATGCTGACTGGAGATGTATACAAGTTTTTAACACAGAGGAGGGGAGATACATAATCTTGTAAGGGTTACACAATGTTCATTACAAAATGATTAACACATTAACTTTTGGGTGTTGAAAGATGACGCATGACAACAGTTACAAAAATACAAAGATGATTCTTTATTCATTGGACCGGTCGAATGCTGATGACGTCATGAATTCAAATTTGGGATCTACATAGTTCAATGTTCTTCCTTTCGCTTCCAAGAGCTGACTCCAACTCAACTGCTCTCGACTCTACTCTTCTGCTGACTCCCCTGATCTTACTAACTCTAGCTCCTATATTGAGAATCCCCCTTCGTCTATGACGTCAGAAGTGTGTTTCCCAAACATGACCAATTCACGTGGCTATGCATGTTTTTTCAAACACACTTTTAACAACAAAAGAATTCTCAACATATAATTCTAACCTATTTTTTTACAATATATTTTTAATTTGTATTGTTCATTCTTTAGCTGATATTTTTAATATTCAGTTTTCTAAAAGAATGAACAATCAATTCTTTTTACGATATGAACAATATCTGACTATTTCTAATAGAATTTAACAATAGACTAAATTCTAACATTCCAAGTCTTAACCTTGCTTACAAGGTTCGAGTCTCGGCTTATCCTAATCTCATATTCAACTAATACTTTTCTTATTTACATGGAAAGGGGACAGCCTTTTCCTGTAACATGCCGAGCAGCTCCTGCCCAGACGTAGCAACAGTACTCCATTTGAGAACGTACTTGGTGCTTATACAGATGGAGGATTGCATTGGCAACACGATAACTACTGTAGCAGTAGAATGATCCAACCATTTTTCCAGCAATATTGGCAACAGATTTGATGTATGTGTTCCATTTTTGATCAGGAGTGATGGTCAGTCCAAGAAGTTTGTCAAGACATGGAGCTTACCAAAGAGGAGACCCATTCATTTCAATTGGGGTCAGATGAGGGTCGGAGCGATTATGATGAAAAGTGAGAAGCTTGGATTTGATGCATTGAAATTAACCAGCCAACTTTTCCCCATTGTACCATGTGCTTTCTCTGAATGAGTCTTTTGTAGAAATATTATTATGTGTTGTTAAGAACTGTCTGCTTCCTTTGTTCCAGCTCGTTTGAATTGTTGGTTTAGTGGTCTCAATTGATTCACTGTTTTGAGATTTCATTGTAATATATTTTTTAATACCTCATCATAATACATCTTTTGATACCTCATCGTAATACATCTTTTGATACCCCATCATAATACATCTTTTGATACCTCATCGTAATACATCTTTTGATACCTCATCGTAATATATCTTTTGATACCCCATCATAATACATCTTTTGATACCTCATCGTAATACATCTTTTGATACCTCATCATAATACATCTTTTGATACCTCATCATAATACATCTTTTGATACCTCATCATAATACATCTTTTGATACCTCATCATAATACATCTTTTGATACCTCATCGTAATACATCTTTTGATACCTCATCGTAATACATCTTTTGATACCTCATCGTAATACATCTTTTGATACCTCATCGTAATACATCTTTCGATACCTCATCGTAATACATCTTTCGATACCTCATCGTAATACATCTTTTGATACCTCATCATAATACATCTTTTGATACCTCATCGTAATACATCTTTTGATACCTCATCGTAATACATCTTTTGATAACTCATCGTAAAAAATCTTTTGATACCTCATCGTAATACATCTTTTGATACCTCATCGTAATACATCTTTTGATACCTCATCATAATACATCTTTTGATACCTCATCGTAATACATCTTTTGATACCTCATCGTAATACATCTTTTGATACCTCATCGTAATACATCTTTTGATACCTCATCGTAATACATCTTTTGATACCTCATCGTAATACATCTTTTGATACCTCATCGTAATACATCTTTTGATACCTCATCGTAATACATCTTTTGATACCTCATCGTAATACATCTTTTGATACCTCACCGTAATACATTTTTGATACCTCATCGTAATACATCTTTTGATACCTCATCGTAATACATCTTTTGATACCTCATCGTAATACATCTTTTGATACCTCATCGTAATACATCCTTTGATACCTCATCGTAATACATCATTTGATACGTCATCGTAATACATCTTTTGATACGTCATCGTAATACATCTTTTGATACCTCATCGTAATACATCTTTTGATACCTCATCGTAATACATCTTTTGATACCTCATCGTAATACATCTTTTGATACCCCATCATAATACATCTTTTGATACCTCATCGTAATACATCTTTGGATACCTCATCATAATACATCGTTTGATACCTCATTGTAATACATCTTTTGATACCTCATCATAATACATCTTTTGATACCTCATCATAATACATCTTTTGATACCTCATTGTAATACATCTTTTGATACCTCATCATAATACATCTTTTGATACCTCATTGTAATACATCTTTTGATACCTCATTGTAATACATCTTTTGATACCTCATCATAATACATCTTTTGATACCTCATCATAATACATCTTTTGATACCTCATCATAATTCATCTTTTGATATCTCATCATAATACATCTTTTGATACCTCATTGTAATACATCTTTTGATACCTCATCGTAATACATCTTTTGATACCTCATCGTAATACATCTTTGGATATCTCATCATAATACATCTTTTGATACCTCATCATAATACATCTTTTGATACCTCATCGTAATACATCTTTTGATATCTCATCATAATACATCTTTTGATACCTCATCGTAATACATCTTTGGATACCTCATCATAATACATCTTTTGATACCTCATCATAATACATCTTTTGATACCTCATCATAATACATCTTTTGATACCTCATCGTAATACATCTTTTGATACCTCATCGTAATACATCTTTTGATACCTCACCGTAATACATCTTTTGATACCTCATCGTAATACATCTTTTGATACCTCATCATAATACATCTTTTGATACCTCATCATAATACATCTTTTGATACCTCATTGTAATACATCTTTTGATACCTCATCGTAATACATCTTTTGATACCCCATCATAATACATCTTTTGATACCTCATCGTAATACATCTTTTGATACCTCATCGTAATACATCTTTTGATACCTCATCGTAATACATCTTTTGATACCTCATCGTAATACAGCTTTTGATACCTCATCGTAATACATCTTTTGATACCTCATCGTAATACATCTTTTGATACCTCATCGTAATACATTTTTTGATACCTCATCGTAATACATCTTTTGATACCTCATCGTAATACATCTTTTGATACCTCATCGTAATACATCTTTTGATACCTCATCGTAATACATCTTTTGATATCTCATCATAATACATCTTTTGATACCTCATCGTAATACATCTTTTGATACCTCATCATAATACATCTTTTGATACCTCATCATAATACATCTTTTGATACCTCATCGTAATACATCTTTTGATACCTCATCGTAATACATCTTTTGATACCTCATCGTAATACATCTTTTGATACCTCATCGTAATACATCTTTTGATACCTCATCGTAATACATCTTTTGATACCTCATTGTAATACATCTTTTGATACCTCATCATAATACATTTTTTGATACCTCATCGTAATACATCTTTTGATACCTCATCGTAATACATCTTTTGATACGTCATCGTAATACATCTTTTGATACGTCATCGTAATACATCTTTTGATACCTCATCGTAATACATCTTTTGATACCTCATCATAATACATCTTTTGATACCTCATCGTAATACATCTTTTGATACCTCATCGTAATACATCTTTTGATACGTCATCGTAATACATCTTTTGATACGTCATCGTAATACATCTTTTGATACCTCATCATAATACATCTTTTGATACCTCATCGTAATACATCTTTTGATACCTCATCATAATACATCTTTTGATACCTCATCATAATACATCTTTTGATACCTCATCGTAATACATCTTTTGATACCTCATCGTAATACATCTTTTGATACCTCATCGTAATACATCTTTTGATACCTCATCGTAATACAGCTTTTGATACCCCATCATAATACATCTTTTGATACCTCATCGTAATACATCTTTTGATACCTCATCATAATACATCGTTTGATACCTCATTGTAATACATCTTTTGATACCTCATCGTAATACATCTTTTGATACCCCATCATAATACATCTTTTGATACCTCATCGTAATACATCTTTGGATACCTCATCATAATACATCGTTTGATACCTCATTGTAATACATCTTTTGATACCTCATTGTAATACATCTTTTGATACCTCATCGTAATACATCTTTTGATACCCCATCATAATACATCTTTTGATACCTCATCGTAATACATCTTTTGATACCTCATCGTAATACATCTTTTGATACCTCATCGTAATACATCTTTTGATACCTCATCGTAATACATCTTTTGATACCTCATCGTAATACATCTTTTGATACCTCATCATAATACATCTTTTGATACCTCATCGTAATACATCTTTTGATACCTCATCGTAATACATCTTTTGATACCTCATCATAATACATCTTTTGATACCTCATTGTAATACATCTTTTGATACCTCATCGTAATACATCTTTTGATACCCCATCATAATACATCTTTTGATACCTCATCGTAATACATCTTTTGATACCTCATCATAATACATCTTTGGATACCTCATCGTAATACATCTTTGGATACCTCATCATAATACATCTTTTGATACCTCATTGTAATACATCTTTTGATACCTCATCGTAATACATCTTTTGATACCTCATCATAATACATCTTTTGATACCTCATCGTAATACATCTTTTGATACCTCACCATAATACATCTTTTGATACCTCATCGTAATACATCTTTTGATACCTCATCGTAATACATCTTTTGATACCTCATCATAATACATCTTTTGATACCTCATCATAATACATCTTTTGATACCTCATCATAATACATCTTTTGATACCTCATCATAATACATCTTTTGATACCTCATCGTAATACATCTTTTGATACCTCATCATAATACATCTTTTGATACCTCATCGTAATACATCTTTTGATACCTCATCATAATACATCTTTTGATACCTCATCGTAATACAGCTTCCTATTCCTAATATTGGATCTGAAACAATCTTCACGTTTTAACAAGACTGAGCTAGTTTCCTTTAACAATTATAACAAAACTGGAATGGTAAAGTGAAACGGCACTAACCCTATGCGGGTTTAGCTAGTTTCCTCCAGAGGGGGAAGTTCCATGGGAGTATGAAAGTCACAAGCGGTCTCCAATAGCATGTATATCCCTGTTAGGAAAGATGACAATGTTAGGTTTTTGCAACTTTTGCGGGGAGGGGTCGACATCCTCCTTCATACAGCGTCTAGAAATCCGAAACTGGTCACTACTCTGGTTCTGGCCAGGCTCAAAATTTCTGGATTGGAATTTATCTAGACAAAACTTGTCATTAGCTAGATTTTGATCTTGGAGTAATATTTTTTTAGCTGCTTACCTCAAGTGGCTTCAGAACTTGTCTGAAGCAACTACCACAAAAATTTATAATCATCATTCAAATTTCGTCAATCCCAACACCTGAGCGCATGTACAATGAATTTAAAGATCATAGCAGTGATTGATATTTTGAAACCAAACAAGATGCGTAAGGATATTTTTTGTTATAGATATCAAAATAAACACAGGTATAATGTATAAAGTTATCTTGTCGGACTTTTAAAGTCAAACTCATATAGCATTATAGTTGGCAAATCAAACTTTGGTTCTAACTAGCCGATTTTCTTTTGTTATTTTTATAACATACTTTTTGGGAATATATTTAGTGAGAATTTATTTTTAAAATGATTTAGCTCGATACAAACTACAGCTAATATGAAATATTTTTAAATAATCGCCTAAAAATAAAAAATCACCAAGGGAATAACTCATTTTTAGTTGAAGAATATAGTAGGAGTTGTCTACCTTAAGTTTAAAACGTGCAAACAAATAATAATAAAAAACTAAAATGATTTCATTTCATCCCGGGTAATACCAAGTAGGAACAGCGAGTATATTAAGCTTTAACATCTATAATATATATCTCGCTGTTTACAAATGCTAAGTTTAGCCAAAGGCTGCTGCAAAGAAGGTAGGTTCCCTCTACCGGGCTAGAATATTAGTAGTGCATCCACAACAAGTCTCAACGTCTTAGGTTTCAAAACGAGTACTTGCATTGTCAACCAAGCTCCAACCCCTGTCCCATCGCTGCCATATTGCATGCTTTACAAAAATATTAATATAATGTGCCCTGATGAACTAATTGCACTTGTACCCCCCCCCGCGAAATACATACACCCTAACAAACCCACTTAACATGAAAATACCACCTCTTTACTGTAAAGGTCCCTATATGCCAAAATGCTTTCTTTCCTTGGGTGGCTAATCTTTGGATTTCCCTAGCAGCTCCCCGTTTCCCTTACTGTACTAAAATGCAGAAGTTTAAATGTGATGCAAACCAACATCACGTTCATCTTCATACAGAATACCAAACAGTAGCCCCTTATGTCCAATACTTTGTTTGGAGGTTAACAAGACTAAAAATAAAAAATCTCTTTATACACACCCAGACAAACAAATTGACAGAAAACTGCCCTAAGAAACATTATGTAGATAAAGATATAGTTGAGGTTGTTATTTTTGTTGGTTTTTAATCTCCAAATTATATGATTGCCGTTTTTCAGAGTTCCAGGTTCTTTTATCCCCTTTTTTTTATCATTTCCATCGATAAGCTGACCCTAGAGACGTCAGTTGTGTCCCCAAGGTTTGACCGATGTAAACCCATTATGTGCGATTTAATTATGATGGCCGTCCCATTTCTCCCATTGACGATGACCATTCATAGGGCAAGCTCCCTATTGAAAGGCTAGCCATGAGTTTACCCTCTTCGTACTGGCTTGATAAAAACCCGGATTAATCACTGATTATCTTCATCCTGAGATATATAGCTGCATATATTCACACACACAAAACATATATATATATATATATATATATATATATATATATATATATATATATATACATAATATATTTATATATATCTACAAAATATATACGTAAATATATATATAAAACATATTTATATATATATACAATATATATATATATAAATATATACATAAATACATATATATATAACATATTTATATATATATACATAAATATATACATAAATACATATATATATAACATATATATATATACATATACATAATTTATATAAAATATCTATCTATATATATATATATACATACATACATGTGCATACAATATATATATATATATATATATATATATATATATATATATATATATAAAGTATTACATTTGGAACACACACATACACACATCTATATATATATATGTGTGTGTGTTACAAATGTAATGCCTCCCATATATATATATATATATATATATATATATATATATATATATATATATATATATATATATATATATATACACGTACATAGATAATAGATATTTTATGCATGTATATATATATATATGTATGTGAGAGAGACAGATATAGATGTTTTATATATATATATATATATATATATATATATATATATGCACACACACTCATATATATTTCTACATATATATTCGTTCATATATATGTGCAAGGGGTGTACCAAAAGTAATACCTCCTATTTTTTTCATTACGCTTGAATAGATAAGAGAGGATTCATTAAGAGCACACGTGCAGAACATGACACATGAAAGTCACTATATAACACAAAGTGACCACTCGATATGCGCATGTAGAGGAATAAAGAAAAACAATACCTGTTGCCAGGAAACTTGTGGGTTACTTGCCCTTAGTACAGGGACCAGAGAACGGGGAGACGCACCCATACTTATAAGTAGCACCCACAAACGTTGTGACAATAGATATGACACATGAGAAATATGCTCAGGAGAAATACACACGCTCAGAACTTTGTATATGAATGTAAAATAAAAATAAATGTTAATTTTTAGATACTCGGTATTTGGAGGGGAGTATTGTAGGGGATAAAGATAAACAACGCCGGTTGTCAGGAGATCGGTGGGTTACTTCCTCTTAGGACAGATACATAGCAAATTAGGAGATGAAAACATGCTTTTGCCCATGTTCAGCCGATACTCATTTGCCTCGGTGTAAGATTTTATTAACTAGCTTGTATAGTAGAGCCACCACAAAAGTGAATAGACCATCTGATTGTATGTTTCGTTAATGTAAACAATATAACATAAATGCGGGATAAATGACCTCCCTGATAAAATTGTTTCGGAGATGGGTATATTTGCTGATGACACCACTCTCTAAAACAGATATGAGGGGAAAACAAATGAACACATATCCAAGGAAATGGCAGAAACACTAGAGGATGATCTCAAATCTGTAGTGGAATGGGGACAAAAATGGATGGTCACATTCAATGCTGCTAAAACTAAGCTTGTTTCCTTCAATAACTACAAGAAACCTTCTCTACCACCGATAGCAATGGCCAAGAACACATTGCCTGAAAGTACTTCTTTTAAACTCCTCGGCCTAACGTTTACAGGGAATATGAACTGGAATAGATACATTGAGAACATTGCAAAGGCTGCTGCAAGGAAGGTTGGCTCCCTCTACCGTGCTAGAAAACTACTTACGCCTGACAGTATCCTGTACCTCTATAAGGCCACCATTCGCTCATGTATGGAGTACTGTTGTCACATCTGGGCTGGTGCATCTGCTGCTTGTCTCCTGTTCCTGGACAGGGTTCAAAAGAGAGTTGCGAACCTGATAGGTCCTGAACTGTCATCTAGGCTTCAGCCTCTGTCCCATCGATGAGATGTTGCATCCCTCTGCCTGTTCTACAAATACTTTAATGGTGAATGCTCTGAGGAACAGCAAACACTTGTATCTCCCCGACGTAACTACCCCCGACAAACCCGACAAGCTACTAAGTCTCATCCCTTTACAGTGGAGATCCCTAGGTGCAAGAAAGCCTTTTACTCCAATAGTTTCTTCCCCAGAACTGCAGGTCTTTGGAACTCCCTTCCGGGATTCTGCTTTCCCAACTGTACTGATATGCAGAAGTTAAAGTGTAATGTGAACAAACATCTTTTTACTCATCTCCCTTCATGATGCCCCTGCTAATTAAGTCCCTGATAGTAGCCTCCTGCTTCAAAGTGGCACTGTGCCTTGTTTGGGGTGAAAATTGAATTAAAAAAAAAAAATTTAAAATAAAAAAATTGGGGCGTATTTCATTTTTATTCCATGCCCCCCACCGACGCCGAGTGACATGCATGCTTTTCCTTTTAAGAGAAAAGAAGGGGAAATAAACCCCCAACAGTTAAAAAAGCCACCAATAGAATCTATAAGATTTATATTGGCATGCAACCCTGGGAAGAAAAAAACATTCGATGGGTTGCATCACGCAAATGCATTTAATGTGGAAAATTGGGAACTTTCCACCATTGGAATACATAATTTGAACCAGAAATATACGAGAGGATATCGGTCAAAAGTTGAAACAATAGACAAAGGAAATATTAAACATCCCAATAGGAAAAGAATGTTTTAATAAATAAAATAGTCACGGAGAAAAAAGGCAGTCAGTCGGTCAGAGAGCATGTCTTTTAAACTCCTCGACCTAATATTCGGTCAACATGAATTGGAACAAATACATTGAGGATGTTGCTAAGGCTGCTGCAAAGAAGGTGGGATCCATCTACTGTACGAAAAGAATATTTATGCACGAGAGTATGCTATATGTTTACAAAACTACAATTCGCTCATTCATGGAATATTGTTGCCACATTTCGGTTGAAACATCTGCTACAAGTCTCTCACTTTTAGAGCAGATCAAGAGAAAATGTTGTATCCCTATGTCTACATTACAAGTACTTTAATATAATGTGCTCTGATGAACTCACATCACTTGTGCCCCCTCGACGTACATAACTCCCAACTACTCCAACAAGCAGCAAAATTCCACCCCTTTTCTGCTGAGGTCCCTAGATGACAGAAAGTCTTCTACTCTAATAGTTGATTCTCTTTGACTACTAGGCTTTAAAATCCCCTCCCTGTTCCCCGCTTTCCTAATTGTACTAATCTGCAGAAGGTTAAATGTAATGTGAACAAACATCTAGCTGTTCAATTCTCCTCAGTCCCCTGCTAGATACGATCCCAAATACTTACATCTGTGGCAATATGTATTGTTTGGTGGGTATGAAAATGAGTTAATAAAAAGAACAGAAACGTTATATTTTTCCAGGGCAACACTGTAGCTCGGCTAGTCTATATATCCATAAAAGTGAGAATGTGTATATGAGGACATTTCTCAACCTATAACCTCAGCATATTTTTGATTTACAGACTTGAGAATTAATATTTAGGGTATTCAGACACGTAGAAAAATTTTAATCGGTTTTCATCCAGAAAAGGAGCTGCTAAGCAGTCCAAATTGAAAAATCGGTTCTTGGGGGGAGGGGGGGGGTCATCAGATTTTTATCTATTTGTCAACTGTTTCACGTGGTAGTAAACACTTTTCATAGAACGTGTCAAGCTGATCTAATGGTTATCGCACTTCATTTACTGTCTATAGGTTTTTGTTTCGATCTCAGCTCGAGAACTTTTTTTTTTTACTTAAAAAAAGTAAACAGTTTAGAATAAACATAATACTCGCATGCACATGTCTCAGTTTCTTTCCGTTTTTTTTGTTTTTTTTACATCGTTTTTTAACAATAAATTTGACGTTACGTTTAATACCGGACAACGCCGAGTACATCTTCTATTAATATATAAAAGATGACGTAAAAACGGTTATTTTAAAATCTAATCTCTCTAATTTCTTAAAATGTTAAAATCTTTGGACTCGCAAAAAAATAAATGAATAAAATAAAATAACATTAAAAAAAAAATGGACGCCGAAATTGAAAATTTCTTTTCTTGCGTTTATCTCTCTACCGTTTTCTACTTAGCCACCTATTGGCGTCCCATAGACCACTTGTTGAGTCTCCTCAAATCCGAGTTTTCAAAACCGAGAGACTTTGACTCCAAGACGATAAAATTCTTCAAATCCCGCACACACCCTCCAGCGAGGCGCTCTTGTCATTCTGAAACCCCCCAGACACACACCTCATCATCCCCAACTACCGATGCAACGGAAAAAAGCTTTTTCGATAAGCATACCTAATTGATTTAGACAACTCCCGGCGCCTGCACGCGGAGAACATTGCATACTTACCGCAAATCTATCCTAATGATTTTATTTGATTTCCGATAGGATAATTGTTCAGAGCTTCCCGTGAGTAAAAGTGCAATTATCACGGGTCTGTGAGTGGGTGTAAGAAGGGAGGGACGGTAGGGGAGGGGTGCGCGAAATAGGTATCAGGAAGAGGAGCGGGGCAGGAGAGGTGGTGATGATGGTGGGGGGAAGAGTTTAAAAAGGTCTTCTCTAACTATTTGTACAAATTAGATGTTGACGGGAAAATTAGATGACGGGCGAATATCTAGAGCCAATGTTTCAAAGCACAGAAAAGAAAAAAGACACAAACGTCGTTTGCTTCGCGATTTCTTTGATATGCTCTTTGTTATTTGCTGCTGAGTTTCCTCTTTTGGTTGGGAGATGGAACGTGAAATTCAAATTAATATCTATTGCAGAAACTCGGCAGTCCGAACGTTCATCTCTGACATATATTAAACTAGCCTGTGTGCTTGGCGTTGCCCGGGTATTTGGAGGTGTGTGTTGCGCAAAAAAAAAATAAAATAAAATAAATAAATAAATAAAAAGTGGTAGTAGGCAGGAAGGCTCGAACCCGTACCGGGAAGGAGGAAAAGAACGTGAAAAACAAAAAAAAAAAAAAAAAAAAAACGTAATGTCTTTGCCGTTGCGTCCATCGCCAAACCGGAAGTGAGGCTTCTTAATCGAAAAGAGGTGATGATTTTCAAAAATATTGGCGAAAAAAGCGACCCCTCCTTGGAAAAAAGTGCCCTGTTGAGGGTGAAGGAGTTAACGTTTTTGGCCAATTTTTCGATATTTGTCGTCCGAAGGGTCGAGTTTCAAAACGATACCGATCTCGTGAAAAATTATATAAATTTCACCTGTCTGTTTAAATGTATGTCTGTATGTGTATGCATGTATGTATGTATGTGTGTATGTCTGCCTGCCTAAAACTTTCGGCAGTTTTGTGCATGATGATTGCAACGTCTTGTCAGACGAGTGCCACTCCCTCAGGCATTTAAAATCCATGAGCCCAAATGTCTGAGGGAGTATCTATACAAATATGATGTTACAGAATCTTAGCTTTGTACAACAGCTAAGTCTCTCTCTCGGTTCAAAATGTTGAGATCCAGCAACAAGCAAGAGCAAGAAAACCAGCAACAAATTAAACTGCAGATCAGCTTAATGCGGGTACTGGTCTTCCGCTTTATGGTTTTTTAAATCAGAGATTTGCTTCTCCTAGAAAGGTTGCCTTCACCACGGCTTACGGGAGCCCTCTCTACCCCAATACACATATACACACACAAATATACACGGTGCTAGTTGGCCGTTGACCCAGAAAAAGAGTTCGTTCGCCCTTTGGAAGGTCTTGTTTTTAATCCTTCAGGGAGACTAGCCGCCCTCCTCACCAAACAAGTCTGGTGGGGGAACCAGTTTAGTCGCCAGTGACCCGACCATGAGGCAGGTAGTACTGGGTTACATGGTACTAGTAGCAGATGACATGACATGTTTTAAGCATGATGATGATTGCAACGTCTTGTCAGACGAGTGCCACTCCCTCAGACATTTAAAAACCATGAGCCCAAATGTCTGAGGGAGTATCTATACAAATATGATGTTACAGAGTCTTAGCTTTGTACGACAGCTAAGTCCCTCTCTCGGTTCAAAATGTTGAGATCCAGCAACAAGCAAGAGCAAGATAGCCAGCAACAAATTAAACTGCAGACCCGCTTAATGCGGGTACTAGTCTTCCGCTTTATGGTTTTTTAAATCAGAGATTTGCTTCTCCTAGAAAGGTTGCCTTCACCACGGCTTACGGCTTATGTTTTAGGCATACATACATACATACATACATACATACATACATACATACATACATACATACATATATTTAAACAGACAGGTGAAATTTATATAATAGAAGGCTCTTTAAAAAAAAATGATTTACCGTTTATCAAGGTCATAAAACCACGCAAGGTAAGTGAGCAGATCTCCAACTGAATGATGATGAATGTTCTTATTTATTGCCTCCCAACGAGGGCAGAGTTGGACACAAGGTCGGTTTTTAGTGTGATAAAAATCCAGCTCCCAAAAAAGGGGCATCCTGGTTAGGAACAAAAATAAAAATTGTCTCCATCATTAAAGACATCTCCTCCACTGTCTGAGAACAGAAAAGCTGAAGAAAAGCATCAGAACAGATACTACACTGTGATCTTGGCCAAGGAATGAAGGAATGAATGTTATGAGAGGATTAATTTGTGTATTTCTTCTCGTGTTTTTTTTTTTTTTTGTTTTGTTTTGTTTTTGCGGACTGTTATCCTCATCTTCATAGTTGTTGTTTCACCACGTTTCGGCCAACTCATCCTCTGGCCTTCTTCAGGTGATTAACCGCGACGAGATAGGAATGCTGAGTCTTGTAACTGTATCCCTAGTAATTACTGCCTTCCATAGTTGTTGTTGTCTCACCAGGTTTGGGCGAACTAATCTTCTGGCCTGCTTTTGGATAGGATTGAAACCACTATCTTCAGACAATGCTCAC
Organism: Euprymna scolopes; assembly: GCF_053919585.1. Lineage (NCBI taxonomy): Eukaryota > Metazoa > Mollusca > Cephalopoda > Sepiida > Sepiolidae > Euprymna > Euprymna scolopes. The sequence goes on along the minus strand of NC_136510.1, from coordinate 104,117,046 downwards.
CTAGAAGTGTAGACTCAACGCCTTTATCCACTGAGCCATGAACCCCGAATGCCGAAACGTGGTTAAACAATAACATCTATGAAGATGGGGATAACAGTCCACACATAAAAATAGAATAAATACAAATTCAGATTTTTCGAGTTCATGTGATCGTGCCCATTGATTTTCGTTTAAGAGTTAAAAAGTCCCCACTTTTCTGTAGAGTCAATATGGAAAATATTCAAAATTAAGATAATTATGTGATTGTTTCTGCGCTACGAAACAAGTGTTGTCAGGAGTGGACGCTTTGACATGTTGAAATAAATAAATGATAACATGAATAACATCTCGGAATGTGAGATATAGTTGCTTTGTCACATATGTAATAACTTGCTTTTAAAAAATACTTTGCAAAGGATGCGACAGAGGTAAGGTGTCCTCGCTTGTTTTCTATTCCTCATAAAGGAAATGTTTCCATAATGTTTCATTGTTAAAGTGTTTTTTATTTAATAAGTCTGAAGAAAGGCTGTTCTTGTGAAAATTTTCAAACGACATAATGTTTGAATTTGTCGAAATGGTCTTGAAACAATTGTAACTAACAATGAAATACACTTTTTGTTGCTATCAACCCTTTTCTTGAAGTCTTGGTTTTTGTTAAAACAGTATATATATATATATATATATATATATATATATATATATATATATATATATATATATAATTTTGCAGAATGTGAGAGATTATATATAATTATTTTTACAGCCAAACAACGTCACAGTTTGGTTGATACTTGTTAGTACACATTCTTGTGTGCAGGGCGTTTGCTCAGTTGGCAGAGTGCTTGCATCGCATACAAAAGGCTCAGGTTTCAAATCCCAGTTCGGATATATCTAACTGATAAGCCCAAATGAAGGCGAAACTGGTCTTGCAGTTTGTTAGCTGTCATGGCTCTTATGAGCTGCGACGTTGTTTGGTCGTGGAACTACTTATAAAATATATTTCTTGTTGATTTTTTAACGATAAATATGGTTATATAGCGTCTTCGCCTCGAAGATCGTTTTACTTAGGAAATCGCTCATATTTCATTTTGACGTTTATAATATTTTTTATTTATTTTATTATTACTGATATATATATATATATCCAAACTTGAAGTGAGTTATGTTTAAATTAAGGCTAGACAATCTAAAGGAGAGGATAACTTTCAAAAGTATCGGCGAAAAAACGACACGCCTCCCCCCTGTAGAAAAGGCATAGTTGAAGGTGAAGATATTAATGTTTTTAGCCAGTTTTTCGATATTTATCATCTGAAAGGTCGAACTTCCAAACGATGCTGATCTTGGTAAAATCCGTCGCCTCTGTCGAAAGTTTTAGGCAGACATGCAAACATACATACACATACATACATTTATATATTGGTAACTAAAAATTTTCGATGCAAACCGATGAAAAAGCTTGCCCTATTTCTGAATACCCTTTATGAAACATTTCAAATGTTTGGACCAGAAAGTGTCTGAGTAATTTGGTAGAGACTGCAGAGGTCAATTTTTTTTAAATTTGACCCCTTTTTGGACCTCTTAACATTTATTGTTTTGGGCTCAAATCAAGTTATTAAGTTAGATCCATGTCCAAGGAACCTATATCTAAAATTTCAAGTGCGTTGACCCAAAATTGTCGGAGGAGTTTGGTAGAGTTCTGAAAGGTCAAATCGTTGAACTTTGACACCTTAACTACCAAATTTCTGGCCGAAAACCGATCACATCGATTTTCCCAAATCTCAGTACCCTGTATATCAAATTTCGAGTCTGTAGACTAAAAATTGACAGAGTTATTGCGTAGGGAAATATACACAGACACACACAGAGACACTTTCACTTATGCCATGTATTTAAGAATTCAGGTGATCGCTCATCCCCCTCTCAGTACAGGCCAATAAGTCTCCTGTGCGTCATGAGTAAGTTGCTGGAATCTGTGTTAAATACAGAAGTAATCAACCATCTCAACAAAAATAACCTTCTTAGTGACACTCAATATGGTTTCCGCTCTGCTAGATCTACAGCAGATGTGCTTACAGTTATATCTCATAGGATTAGCAAATCTCTCGACGGAGGCAACCTTTCTAGGGCAATTGCTCTTGACATATCTAAGGCCTTTGATAGGGTATGGCATAAAGGTTTACTTCATAATATCTCTAGCTATGGTATAGCTGGAAATGTCTTCTCAATTATTAAATCATTTCTTTCTGATAGGTTCATAAGAGTAGTAGTTGAGGGGCAAAAATCAGAAGCTCGCAATATTAATGCCGGTGTCCCTCAGGGGTCCATCCTGGGCCCAACTCTTTTCCTGATTTACATTAATGATCTTCCAAATCACATCCTTACATCATTTGTAGACATCTATGCTAACGACACTACCATTTATGGTAGTACATCTAAGACAGTAAACGACCAAGTTCTCTCCAATTCTCTCTCCTCTGATCTTGAGCACGTAGCACAATGGGGTAAGGAGTGGCTGGTTACTTTTAATGCATCTAGAACCAAGCTTCTCTCTTTACATCATCAACATTCTGATCCACATCTGGCATCAATTGAAATGAATGGCTCTCGTCTTCAGGAGGCCTCAAGTTTTGACAAGCTTCTGGGCTTGACCATTACTCCTGATCTTAAATGGAACACGTACATCAAATCTGTTACCAAGGTCGCTGGAAAAATGGTGGGATCTTTCTATAGATCCGGTAGATATCTCACTGCTGATGCTATTCTCTGTCTATATAAGAGCCAGGTACGTCCAAGGATGGAATACTGTTGCCACATCTGGGCAGGAGCTGCTAGAAAAGACTTGTCCTGCCTTGATAGAGTTCAAAATAGACTTCGTAGCCTCGTAGGAGATGTCCTTTTCTCTTCCCTGCAACCTCTATCTCACAGAAGAGATGTTGCGAGTTTGTCTCTGATGTATCGTTATTTTCATGGAAAGTGTTCGACTGAGCTTCAATCTATGGTCCCCCCTCGCCAAACTTTCACAAGAAACACTCTAGCTGTAAACACTATCAATAATTCCTCCCACTCTTTATCTGTGCCTAAACCTAAACGTAGATTCCATGAACAAAGATTCTTTCTTAGAATTGCACGCCTGTGGAATTGTCTTCCGTTTTCCTGCTTTCCGGCTGACTACAATATGGTTGTCTTCAAGTCTAACGTAAATAAGTTCTTGATGAGCCGTTCCATATAAGTTATCAAATTTACCAAATTTTCATTACTAATGATTACTATATTGTCCAATTTCTACTGTACACTCTTTAACCCTTATCCTTGAGTGGCCTCTTGGCCTTGATAATGTGGTGATGCCGATGTAAAACAATATATATATATATATATATATATATATATATATATATATATATATTAGTGATGGGATGATTCCAATACAATTACAGATTCCGTAGCAAATTACCGATTCTGATTCTTTATAAATCTCTTAATATTAAACTTTATCGTTGTTATTTTTCATAATGTGGTGATGCCGATGTAAAACAAAATATATATATATATATATATATATATATATATATATATATATATATATATATATATATATATATATATATATATTAGTGATGGGATGATTCCAATACAATTACAGATTCCGTAGCAAATTACCGATTCTGATTCTTCATAAATCTCTAAATATTTAACTTTATAGTTGTTATTTTCCCCGAATTCTGTAAAAAAAAACACATCTTAAATATGCATATATGTTCCTAAACGTCAAAATACACTTGTGGAGGATGATCTATCGATTTTAACTTTACTGATATTTTTAAATCAATAAATATTTATTATTTTATCATTATTACCAGCAATGGAAGATTTTGCTTTAAACAAAATCAAATTAAAAAAAAAGTCAATTAAAGAATCGTTTTTGTATCGGAACATAGGCATCAATTTTTTCGATTCCGATACCCCCACATTTGTCGATTTATATATATATATATATATATATATATATATATACAGGGCGTCCACAAAGTCTGGCTACTTAATGTAGTCAGACTTTGTGGACACCCTGTAGATTATGCAGCTAGACTTTGTGGGTACCATGTAGATTATGTAGCCAGACTTTGTAGACACCCTTTAGATTATGTAGCCAGACTTTATGGGCACCCTTTAAATCATGTAGCCAGACTTTGTGAACACCCTGTAGATTATGCAGCCATACTTTGTGGACACCCTGTATATATATATATATATATATATATATATTAGACACACACACACACACACACACACACACACACACTGGAATCCTCTAAAAAAAAAAGGGATGATAAGTTAATCAAAATTTTGAAAAACAAGATAATGTTACGACACGCTTGATCATAAAATGTCATGTAAAGATCTGTAAGAGATACCCCAAATCTCTTTTCTTCCTCCCTCCCAGAGTTTTGGTCCAGCATGAATAATATTAAGTGAGAATAGTCGAGAGCAAACAGTTTAAATCGTTCATTTATAAGAGTGAGCCACAATAGCCAATAAAAAAGAAAGAAATTCTTAGAAGCATGTTAATCAATTCTTTCTTTTTTTGGTTTGTTTAAAAAGATGAAACAAAGATATTATTTGTGCAGTTTCATGTCGCACGTGCTCATAAAATGCTATCCAGAGCAAAGATCTGTAAATGATCGTCCAAATCTCTTTCCCTTTTTCTCTCTCCTCAAAGACTTTTGGTTTAGCATCAAGGATATGAAGCAGAAATGACCAACAGCAAAAAAAAAAAAAAAAAAAAAAAAAAGGAAAAAAAAATATCATGAACTCTCTCACCCTCTGCGAAAGACCCACAGGGATTATACATAGTTGAGATATAGACATTTGCAAAAAAAAAAAAAAAAAAAAAAAAAAAAAAACTAAGGATAAATGGTCACTACTTGATTGGGCGTTGCGTCCACCATCAACTGGTTTATGTTAAAAGCAATAAACCACCTGCTCTGCCAGAAGCCGTGCCATTAGCTATAATTTCTTGTGCCGACACGGTTTCCTATCAAGATGGCCGATCGCCAATAATCTGTTGGAATGACAGTTATAGACAGGCGCTATTTACACGTCAGACTTACTTATACATAAATCCAGACAAGCTATGAATAGAACCATCTGACCATGTCAGGGGGTCGCAAAAAAATCAGCATATAAATTGGTCTGGGAATTTGCGGACATACAATAAAGTGTATAAATGGAGGCATCTATTATTTAACTTGAACCTCTTTGTGAAACGAGAGAGATCAGTTTCTGATTGCTGTTCAATTTTCTTTTTTCTTGAGAGGGATGGAGGTAGGTGGGCAGGATTAAATGGTAGTCTTCTATAACCCCCCCTCTCTCTCTCTCTCTCTCTCTCTCTTTCTCTTTAAAAATGCCTTTTTTTTAAACGTTTTTCAGTGGAAACTAACAACAAAAAGAAAAAACGCGCATCAGATTGCTATCAATTAAAAACAAAGTTTTCGCATTATTACTTTTAATTTTCTTCCCAATGAGTCATCACTTGTAAAAGCCAAAAAGCCAGTCAAGGATAATAGTTAATAACTCACCAATTACGAAGGCCAAGAGACATTCCAGGATCAGGTTAAAGGAGTTATCAATTATTGAGGCCAAAAGACACTTGATAAGGATTAAGGAGTCATCACTTAATAAGACTAAAAGCCATTCGAGGATAAGGGTTAATAAAGTGTATAGATTGTTCTAGTATCCTTTACCAGAGTGTTCAACCCACTAAAGGGAGGAATAAATATATTTACTTTGTATTATAAGAAATAAAAATGGTTTGGGATTTTTAGTTTTACTTATAACATTTGATTTTATAATTTAAAAATTAAACTAGTTGATCAATTTATTAATTAATTTTAACTTCTTTGTGAAGCGAGAAAGATCTATTATTGCTTGAACTCATCTTTATTTTTTTTTAGGAGGGAGAGAGGGAGGGAGGAAGATAAACCGAGAGCCCCCTCCAACCACCACCACCATTACTCTTTCTTTAAAAATGCTGTTTGCAACATTTGTTGAGAAAAAAAAGCACATCTGATTGGTTGTGTGTGTGTGTGTGTGTGTGTGTGTGTGTGTGTGTGTGTGTGTGTGTGTGTGTGTGTGTGTGTGTGTGTGTGTGTGTGTGTGTGTGTGTGTGAATTCGTTCGCTATGGACTCAAAAAAGGCTGAGCCGAATGTTTTTTTAAATTTCACACACAGCAATGGCCAACAACATTTTATCGGAGAGTACATCTTTCAAACTCCTTGGCCTAACGTTCACAGGCAACATGAGTTTGAACAATTATATTGAAAACATTGCCAGGGCCGCTGCAAAGAAGGTAGGCTCTCTCTACCGTGCTAGAAAATTACTAACACCCGAAAGTATCCTGTACCTCTATAAGGCCACCATTCGCCCATGTATGGAGTATTGCTGTCATGTTTGGGCTGGTGCATCTGCTACTAGTCTCTCGCTCCTAGACAAGGTTCAAAAGAGAGTGGCCAATCTGATAGGCCCTGAACTGGCATCTAAGCTTCAGCCTCTGTCCCATCGACGAAATGTTGCATCCCTCTGCCTGTTCTACAAGTATTTTAATGGAGAATGCTCTGACGAACTGCAAACACTTGTGCCCCCACGACGTAAACACCCTCGACAAACCCGACAGGCAGCTAAATCTCACCCCCACACAGTAGAGATCCCTAGATGTAAAAGATCTTTCTACTCCAGTAGTTTCTTCCCCAGAACCACTAGACTTTGGAATTCCATTCCAGATCCCTGCTTCCCCAACTGTACTGACGTACAGAAGTTCAAGTGCAACGTGAACAGACATTTGGCTGCCAAAATCCCTACATAGTACCCCAGTAGATGTTACCCCTGATAGTAGCCCCCTACACCAAAGTGGCAATGTGCCTTGTTTGGGGTGAAAATGTAATTAAAAAAAAGAACCAAATTTTCATATTATTTTTACTTATGAGCCACTATTTATCAAGGCCAGAAGCCACTAGAGGATGAAGCATAATAAGATGGATCGATTGCCAGTCGAAGGATGATGACTACTATGAGAGGCTTGAGCCCGATTAACAGAATGAAGAAAGTTTGATTACTTTTGTGGATGGTTTATAACAACTATTTTGTTGACATCGGATTTGAAGATGACCATGTTGTGTCCCGCAGAGAAGCAGACCCATGAAACTTGTTCCGTAGATAGGAAGTTCTAGGAAAGAAATTCTCCCCTGAAAAAATCCCGTTTGCTGCTAGGTACATGGAAGAAGTAAGGAAAGTTCTTTGCAGGTGTGGTAATAAGACGAGTTCTTGCTGTGAATGTCTGGCAAAAAGAAAGCCGAGATTAGAGCTCAGTCGAGTATCTTTCATAGATAATAAAGATGGAATGGAGAAAGATTAGTGAAAAGAGGCTGTATAGGACAACACACATCATTCTGTCACTGGATTGCGAAGTTGGTTTTGTAATCTGTTAAAGCAATAATGGTTGCACTGAATGGCACCTCCCTAGATGTGGCAGTAGCACTCCATTTTAGGATGTATTTGATCCTTGTATAGATTACGAATTGCATCAGTCAGGTACTTTCTGGAGTGATAGAATGATCCAACTATTTTTCCAGCAGTTCTAACCACATACCTCTACTCATATATATAAAAAAAAAAATTTTTTTACATAGGAGTCACCACTTATCAAGGCCCTGAGGCCACTCGAAGATAAGGGTTATTGCATGTACAGTATTTAATGGGATAATATCGCAGTAATCATTAGTAATGGACATTTGATAAATTGGATTACTTAAGGGAGCGGTTTATCAGGAATTTGTTTATGTTTGACTTGAACACATCCAAGTTGTAGTCAGGTGGGAAACACGCAAACGGAAGAGAGTTCCACAGGCGTGCACTTCTAAGAAAGAAGCTTTGTTCATGGAATCTACGTTTTGATTGAGACAGATAATGAGTGGGGAGAATTATTGACAGTGGTTTCAGCTAGACAGGTGTTTTTCGTGAAAGATTCGCGAGGGGGGGGGGCAGAGATTGGAGCTCAGAAAAGCACTCGCCATGGAAATAACGATAAAACAAAAACAGGCTCACAACGTCTCTTCTATGGGAAAGAGGTTGCAGGGAAGAGGAAAGGATATCCCCCACTAAGCTACGAAGTCTATTTTGTACTCTGTCAAGGTAGGATAAACTGTTTTTAGCAGCTCCTGCCCAGATGGGGCAGCAGTACTCCATCCTGGGATGTACTTAGCTCTTATATAGATAGAGAATTGCATCAGCAGTGAGATATCTATTAGAGCGGTAGAAGCATCCTACCATTTTTCCAGCGACCTGTGTGTGTGTGCATGTGTGTGTGTGTGTGTGTGCGCGTGTGTGAATTCGTATTTTATGAACTCAATAAAGGCTGGGCCGAATTTTTTTAAATTTCACGCACATATACCTTATGTGTCTAGCATTGCTCTTAGATAGGTTTTGTATCGGAATGCTTCCGATAAATATCAAAAATCAATAAATGAAAAAAAATCAATAAATATCAAAAATCAATAAATGAAAAAAATCTGATTAAATAAGGAACAATCCGATTTGGCCAAAGTTAACACTTTTATACAGCCTCACATCTCAAGTGCATTTAAGAAGTTTTATCCCTGCACAAGTAGAAGGGCCCTACGTATAAAATCAACACTAAATTCTTTGATAAGACAGGGGCGCGTACAAAATGAATATTTCTAATTAAAGCACAAGTGAATTATCGTACTTGAGTTTTGTATTTTAAACTTTAATTCTTTTAATTCTTTTTTATTTATTTTAATTATAATTATATAATAATTTCATAAAATTATATAATAATTTCATAAAATTATATAATAATTTCATAAAATTATATAATAATTTCATAAAATTATATAATAATTTCATAAAATTATATGATAATTTCATAAAATTATATGATAATTTCATAAAATTATATAATAATTTCATAAAATATATAATAATTTCATAAAGTTATATAATAATTTCATAAAATTATATAATAATTCCATATAATTATATAATAATTTCATAAAATTAAATAATAATTTCATATAATTATATAATAATTTCATAGAATTATATAATAATTTCATAGAATTATATAATAATTTCATAAAATAAACAGTTTATTCGAATTAGGGAATTTTCGGAACAAAACGTTATATTTAATCCACTGCGGTAGCATGTTCTCGTTCTGTCAGCCATGGCTAGGTGAACATCTTTAGTAATTTGCGGTTGTATTTTTGATGTAGGATTTTTGAGTTAAAAGCAATCTGATATATATGGCTACTAAATTCTTAGGTGAAAGCCAAGAATAGTTTAAAAAAAAATAGTTATCTTTACGTTTATTGCTGTTTCCACTTTCCGGTTGCGTCTCCGTTTTTTATTAATTCTTCACGGTATCTTTTGTTTATCAAATTGTTAGGTGAAAATATAGAATAGATAAAGAAAGACAAACCTTCTCAACATGTTAAGAAGGGCTTTCCTAAACAATAACGTTATTACTTAGAAAAATCATGCTAACATGGAGAGAAGCAACCGGAAATGGAAACAGTAATCCTAAAGATAACCAAAAGCCTTCCCTCCCCATGTTAAGAATGGTTTTCTGAATGATAGTATTATTATTCGAGCTCGGTCCATAAACTGCACAAGTACTAATATTACAGTTACAACAAAAATGAATTCATTTGTTCGTTTGGATTTTTCCCTATCGTATGAATAAAATTAGGTTTCCCAAATCAACAAGTATCCGTCGTGTTATGTCACTGACCCTTGTCTTAAACACATTTTTTTTTTTTTTTTTTTGCTAATATTTCTCCCCAAACCTTCAGGTTATGATTACAGTGACTGGATGCTCTTTGCAATCCAATCTGGGAAAATTCCTCAATAATTTCAGGAAAAAACACAATTCGGTATCCATTGCCAGGAATTGCTTGTTTTTTTTTTTCCTGCTCCAGATCAGATGAAAAAAAAATAATAAAAAAACATTCACAAAATCCTAAGGTTATTTATAAGGTTAGAGGCTTATAGATTGGATTTTATATATATATATTTTTTTTATTTGTAGTCCATCCCCCCTCCCAGATCAGCCAATTAAAACAAAAAACATTGAAATGCAACAAGAGGAATACACCTTTTTTTTTTTTTAAAGATTTTTTTTTTTTTAGGTTTTCTAATTCTCCTCATCGCATATTTGTTTGCATCAAAGCCGAAAGTTGATCGGTCAGAAAGTGATTTGTACAATGTTGCCAATAATGGCGGACACGACTGAAGGACTCGAGCATGCCGGGAAAAAGTCTGGGAGGGATTGAAGGACGAAGTGAAAAAGAAAGATGGGTGAAAAAAAAAAAACAATTTGAGGAAGAAAATTAGGAAAAAAAGACAGGAAAAGGAAAACAGAAATGATTTTTTTTTTAGAAAGAGGGAGAAAAAAATAATTAAAAAATGGTATGGTAATTGGGTTTTTAGAATGCAATATTACATTGGAATGTTATTCGATATTCTGTACGGGCAGAGAGACAGGTGTACAGTTATATTATTGTTGTCTATACGGACTGGATATAATTGCTATCAAGATCAATAGATCAAGGGGCGGGATTTGAGGATAAATAGATAGGGGGGTACAAAATTACAAATATGAACAAAATTCGATAGATGTGAGATGTGGGGATACTGGAAAAAAAACAAAAACAAAAAAACAAACAAACAAAATAATGATAAATAAATAAACAAATAAAAACAAGAAAAAGAGATAAAAAAAATTCTAATCATGTGATCTGACGATCCAGTCAATTGTTAGGTCATCAGACTGGGTCGTTTCATTGACCTTGGGCTCAGTGTAATCCAAAGTATTCAGAAATTTACAAAAAAGATATGTATAGACTAGACTTTTAATCTGTTAAAACCGGAACAAAGTTATATCCGCTGACTTAGAATAAGTGCTTTATGCCAAATTCACACTTGAACAAGTGAAGCATGTATGGTTCCCTGTGAGTGCACAGTGAACAAGGCATAAAAAAAAAATGACTAAGTTCAGTATTTGCCCCCCCCCCCACCATTTAGCCCTAAAAGTCCCCAGGGGACCTTAAATCCTGGTGAAAATGAACAAACGGTGCAGTTTTAGACCTTTACATATGTAAATTTGAGTTCTGCACCATGCAGAAAAGAAATGACTAAGTCCATCATCCCCCCCATTTAGCTCCCGAAGTCCCCAAGACCTTAACATATTTAAATTAGAGTTCAGCACCATGCAAAACTGCTTAAATAGACATACACAGAAAATTTTGAACAAATCTGGTAAAATAGTCCCCAAAATTGAGTGCTTTTATTAGCCCTAAAAGAGACCCTGGGGCACACCCAAAAGTTATCGCAAAGTATAGACAAACAAAATTATATAGAAATTAGTTAGTTACAACTTTTCAGAAAGTTTTATAAAAATCCAAGGCATCAATTTTTTTTAATAAGCACAAAAGTGTCAATTTTAGTCATTTTAACCTGAAAGGCACCTCTAGGGGCACAACCGAAGTTTTCCCGTAAAATCTGTTATGTTACTTTTTTTACTGATATCATGTTTAATGTTTGTGCAAAATTTAAAAAAATTTCCAAGGCATTGTCATTGAGAAAAGTGCAGACGGACAAATGGACAAGGGTGAATTTACAGATTCACCCTGCTTTTGTCGGGGGACCAATATGATTAAATTTGACCTCATTTTTGCATTAAACACTAATCTATGAATCCCTGATTATGAATTGAACAGATACCATAATACTTAGTTCGCTACACCTTATTATAACAAAGGTACATAAAACATTTCAGCCAGATCGGCCAAGTAATTTGAGAAAACTTCTACAGTAAATGTGGTATTGTGGTGACTAATCTCTAATAATACTTTGTTCGCTGCACCTTATCATAGCAAAAGCTCATACAAAATTTCATCCAGATCTGTCCAATAGTTTCCAAGAAAAAGTGGAACGAACAGACAATATAAATGGCTACACATATTTTAATAAGTTACATTGTTTCAGACTGTGGTACTTATGTAGAGAAGGTGCCATGCTTAAGCCGAAGTTTCATCAGTGTTTTTTCACAGATAACGTAAACCGCCGGGATATGCTGTAATGCTTAACCAATGAAATTCTAATGACAGACGAAAAAATATTCAATCAATTTGTTGACGACTTTATGAAAGCATCACGCATAGCCGATGGAAACACAATATCTTCTCTGCATATCTTGTTAGGTGAAAGTACAGAATAGTTAACTAAACAGTCTCCCCCCTCTCGATGTTAAGCATAGGCTTCAAAATTATTTCAACTCGGTACTTTCTATGAATACGTAACTAGAAAATTTCATTAAAAAAAAACACAAATTAATAAAATACAAGAAAAAACAATGTTCATTTCGCAAACAATATCAGATCCTCGAAAAAAAGCATAGAAATTGAAAAAAAAAGCATAAAAATCGAAAAAGAAATTAGTCTAATTTGTAGATATTTATGCTGACGACGCTATTATCTATGACTACATTTCAAAGACTGTAAACGACCAAGTTCTCTCTTATTCTTTCTCCTCTAATCTTGATCATGTGGTGCAATGGGGAAAAAGGTGGCTGGTTAATTTTAATGCATCTAAAACCAAGCTTCAATCTTTCCATCATTAACGCTCTGATCCCTGTCAGGCATCAATCGAAATGAATAACCCTCGTCTTGGGGAAGCACCATATTTTGACAAGCTTCTAGGTTTGACCTTTACTCCTGATCTGAGATGGAGCGCATATATCAAATCCGTTTCCAAGGCTGCTAGAAAAATGTTGGCATCGTTTTACAGCTCCAGCAGATATGTCACTGCTGATGCAATTCTCTAAGTAGGTCCAAGGATAGAGTATTGTTTTCACATCTGGGCAGGACCTTATCCTGCCTTGACAGAGTTCAAAATAGACTTCATAGCTTTATGGGGATGCCCTTTTCTCTTCCTCGCAACCTCTTTCCAACAGAAGAGACGTCGCAAGCCTGTCTCTGATTTATCGTTATATTCATAGCAAGTGCTCATCTAAGCTCAAATCTATAGTCCCCCCCCTGGCCTGCCTTTAATCAAAAACACTCGTCTAACTGAAACCACTATCAATAATTTCCCACACTCTTTATCTGTGCCTAAACATAAACGTAGATTCCATGAACAAAGCTTCTTTCTTAGAATTGCACGCCTGTGGAACTCTGTTCCGTTTCTCTGCTTTCCAACTAACTATAACATGGTTATCTTCAAGTCTAATGTGAACAAATTCATGATGAGCTATCCCCCTAAGTGATCCAATTTACCAAATTTCCACTACTAACGATTATTACATGTTCCTTTTGACTACTGCACACTCCTAAACTCTTATCCTCGAGTGGCCTCTAAGCCATGATAATTGGTGACTTCTTTGTAAAAAAAAAAGAAGACTGATAACTAAGAGCAAGAAAGAGTCGACATCGATCAAGCAACGAAGATATTTCTGCACCTCAATACCGATCACTTCATTATTTCACTGCTGCCTGTCAATAATCCATAATATAAATCTCATCTGTCTGTTTAAATGTATGTATGTATGTATGTATGTATGTAACCCAGTACTACCTGCCTCATGGTCGGGTCACCGGCGACTAAACTGGTTCCCCCATCAAACTTGCTTGGTGAGGAGGGTGGCTAGTCTCCCTGAAGGATTAAAAACAAGACCTTCCAAAGGGCGAATGAACCCTTTTTCGGGGTCAACGGCCAACTAGCACCGTGTGTGTTTGTGTGTATGTATGTGTGTGTGTTGGGAGTGGAGAGGGCTCCTGTAAGCCATGGTGAAGACAACCTTTCTAGGAGAAGCAAATCTCTGATTTAAAAAATCATAAAGCGGGAGACCAGTACCTGCATTAAGCTGGTCTGCAGTTTAACTTGTTGCTGGCTATCTTGCTCTTGCTTGTTGCTGGATCTCAACATTTTGAACCGAGAGAGAGACTTAGCTGTCGTACAAAGCTAAGACTCTGTAACAGCATCTGTGTATAGATACACCCTCAGGCATTTGTCTATTAAAATGGTCCTGTGGCGATGGAAGTCATTTTTGGGCTCATGGACTTTAAGTGTCTGAAGGAGTGGCACTCGTCTGACAAGACGTTGCAATCATCATGTATGTATGCATGTATGTATGTATGTATGTATGCCTAAGACTTTCGACAGAAGCGACGGATTTTCACGAGATCGGTATCGTTTTGAAGCTCCACTCTTCGGATAACAAATATAGAAAAAATTGGCTAAAAACATTAATTCCTTCACCCCTAACTGGTCACTTTTCTACAGGGTGGGGTGGCTTTTTTCGCCGATATTTTAGAAGGTCATCCCCTCTTTTTGATTGACTAGCCTTAATTTAAACATTCGTCACTTCCGGTTTGGCGATGGACGCCACAGCAGAGACCATTTTTTTTTTTTTGCTCAACACGCACCTCTAAACACCCGGGCAACGCCGGCACCCATGCTAGTTATAAATGAAATTAAGTTTGTTTATATTACTCGTTCTTCTGTCATATTGGAACTAACAGCGTGTATATGATTTCATGTTGACAAAGGTTGTATTTATTTGCTTCCCCACGAAGCAAAGTAGGCACAAAGCCGTTTTTTTAATGTGGAGAAGGGGGGGGGTACCAGCTCCTGAGAGGTGGAAAATCGGAGCTGGATAGTGAGAGCCTGCTGGTATATAGGGTTGCCCCTACAAGGACCAGAACATTGCCACAAGGGCAATGGTCTTTGATTGCAGCATCTGCCGGAACAGATACTACACTTATTGACAAAGGTGCAACCAGAAATTACATAGACATCATAAACACATTAACTGTTATATACACCAGTTATATAGATCCGACTTCCTATGCCTCAAGTGACTTAGTCCACAATAAATTGTAGTCTACATTGCACTGTAGAGAATCTATTGTTGATTTTATAAAATTATTTTTATATAATGGCTTGAATAAAATGCAAAACAATTATCGCAGTGCAATTGTTCTCTAAATAGAAATATCAATTTCGAACATGTCATTGTTTTATCAAAGAAGCTACTATTAATTTTATATGCGGGGTCCTTCTGCTTGTGCGGTGATAAAATTTCTCAAATGCAATTGTGATGGTAAGTTGTATAAAAGTGTTAACTTTGATCCAAATTGGATTTCCTTCTTTGATTTTTTCAATTATCAATTTTTGATACTTATCGGGCGCATTCCGATACAAAACCTCTACAAGAACACTCCCAGATACATCAAGTGCCTCTGTGTGAAATTTAAAAAAAAAAAAAAATCGTCTCAACTGTTTAGAGTCCATATGATACAAACTCTGTCTGTCTGTCTCTCTCTCTCTCTCTCTCTCGTCCCTCTCCTCTCACACACACAAAGTTCATTTTATACAATAGTCGATAGAGAAAAAGAGACAAAGATGTTATCTTTATGTTTCAGACTGTTATCATAACCTTGGTTGTTATTATTCAAAATACTATTCTTATTTTGCTTATCATTTTTACTACGTTTCAACCGATGTAACTTTCTTCTTCAAGTGCATCTTTCTAAACTCGGCAACTGTTGTGCATATTTTCCGATGCCAAAAACGATTCCTTTATCTTTTTTTTTTATTTGATTTTGTTTAAAACAAAATCGTCCACTGATTGGTAGCAATACAAAAATAATAAATATCTATTGAGTTTAAACTACCAATAAAACTAAAATGAATAGATTATCTCCACAAGTGTATTTTTGCGTTTGCGAAAATATATACACATTTAACATGTTTTTTTTCTTTTTTTTTTTTTACGGTAATCGGATAAATAATAATAACTTACGTTAAATATTTAGAAATTTATAAAATAAAAATCGCAATCGGCAGTTGTATCGGAATTGGAAATTCAGGACGGAATCAGTAATTGTATCGGAATTGTAAAAAAATAATGGAATCACTAGTGTGTGTGTGTGTGTGTGTGTGTGTGTGTTTCGTAATAAATAAATGTATGGTATTTCCGTTTACATCCGATCCAAGAAATCAACATGAACAATAGTTGATGTATACAAAAAACGCACGCATATATATGTGTGTGTGTGTGTGTGTGTGTGTACGTTTTTTGTCTATAGAGAGATTGAAGCCTTTCCTTATTGTCATTATGCCAGTCCATCGATTAATAATATGAACATATTTTTCTTATTCACATTTTTGTTTCAATATTTTGCTGTGATTTCATTTTATCTAATCCGTTCAGTTATTTTAACCCCCAACTCCCACCGGTGCACCTTTTAATATTCCCCTTCTTTCGTAAAAAAAAAAAAAAAAAAATGATGATACAATTTTTTTTCTTCTCCTTATTATTCTTTTGCCGGCCTTTATTTTCATATCCTACATATAAACTAATAAACCAGGAAGAAAAAAAAATCCTATTTAAAGAAATAAAATCGAAAAAAATAAGTACAATAAGAACATTTTTTTTGGGGAAAAAAATATATTTAAAAAATTATAAGCAACGATGAAAAGCACAAAAAAGCAATATGGCCGACAACATGGCCGCCATCTTTATTTTCCCTTCTAGATATCTCGTTTTATATATTTATTCTTTTCGCTTTTCTTTCCAATAATAAATGTATTTTTTGTGTGTGTCTCAGAGTGTCACTTTAATATATGTTTACACAATCCTGTTGGATACTTATTTCTTGTTTTGCTCTCCATTTTTTGCGATTTTTTTCTACATTTAATCATTTGAATTGTCTTTTCAGCCGACATTTGTCAAAGCATTAGGCGATGGCCGCCATGTCTACCCGGCAGATGAGCATAATGACGCGCCAGTTTGCAGAACTAGCGAATGAGCCAAAGATTTATTTGTAAACCAATCGGCCACTCAAGAACTTATTCGGAAGCATACGAACAATAAATCATACATTAAATGCCATTTCTTGAAACCATTTCGATTTTTTTTATCTATTCTTTGTTTTGCATATTATATATAAGTCAAGCATTTTTTTTATTTCTTTAGGATTAGCAACATATGCCGTCCTTTCTTTGATTTGTTTTATTTTATACACACATATACATATGTGTGTGTGCTATATTTGCTCTCCGCTTACCCCGGCATTGCTTCCAGTCGTCATTAACTTCTCCTTGCCACTATATTCGAACAGTGTCGATTCAGGAGGTGTGGTTGAGATTGCGCAACTCTTACTTCACTATTATACGCGCAGACACTCTTACAGGATGTATCCATTGTCTCATAAGACCAAACGAAGATTATCACACACACACACACACACACACACATATATATATTTAAAGGTTAGTGAAAGGCACCCCTAGCAGAGTGCTTAATTATTCACAAAATTTCAAAAATAAGAGTGAAATATTTATTTATATATGTATTAAAGAATATCAAGACAGGATCAGTACTGTCAGTCTCAAATCGAATATTGTTAGTTAATTAATTGGAATTCTTATTGAGATGAGTAATTTGTATTATTTATTCATTTA
The DNA here is from genome assembly GCF_053919585.1 of Euprymna scolopes. Lineage (NCBI taxonomy): Eukaryota > Metazoa > Mollusca > Cephalopoda > Sepiida > Sepiolidae > Euprymna > Euprymna scolopes. The sequence goes on along the minus strand of NC_136510.1, from coordinate 104,099,528 downwards.
TTTATTGCGGACTAGTATCCTCATCTTTTATAGTTGTTATTTCATGACGTTTCGGCCAACTATTCCTCTGGGCCCATGGTGCAGTGGATAGAGACATTGAATCTCAATGGTTCCAGGTGAGTATTGTCTGAAGATAGCGGTTTCAATCCTACCCAAACCCGGCCATGGTGAGACGAGAACAACTATGGAAGGCAGTAACTGCTGAGGATGCAGTTAGGGGATTCGGAGTTCCTATCCCGTTGTGATAACCACCTGACAAAGGCCACAGGAATAGTTGGCCGAAACGTCAGGAAACAACAACTAAAAGGTTAGGATAATACTCCGCAATAAATAAATGAGAGTCGCAAACCTGATAGGCCCTGAACTGGCATCTAAGCTTCAGTCTCTGTCCCATCAACGAAATGTTGCATCCCTCTGCCTTTTCTACAAGTATTTTAGTGGTGAATGCTCTGACGAACTGCAAACGCTTTTACCCTCTCGACGTGAGCACCCTCGACAAACCCGACAGGCTGCTAAATCCCACCCCCACACTGTAGAGATCCCTAGATCTAAAAGATCTTTTTACTCCAATAGTTTCTTCCCCAGAACCGCTAGACTCTGGAATTCCATTCCAGGTCCCTGCTTCTCCAACAGTACTGACGTGCAGAAGTTCAAGTGTAACGTGAACCGACATCTTGCTGCCCAAATCCCTACATGGTACCCCAGTAGTTGTTGCCCCTGATAGTAACCCCCTACACCAAAGTGGCAATGTGCCTTGTTTGGGGTGAAAATGTAATTAAAAAAAAATTTTTTTTTAATGAATAAATAATACGAATATAGTTAGTCGGATACTCTTCAGTTTTTTTTATGTCTGTTTCCTAGGATTTGTTTGGATTTGAAACTCACGGTACCAAGGATGTTCTTAGCTTCTGTAACATACAATATATATATATATATATATATATATATATATATATATATATATTTTACTTTAAAAAAAAAAGTTAAATAAAAATAAATAATGTACATATTTATTTAAAATCTACAACAGTGTAGTAAATAATAGGCAATCAAGAATTCCCTAACTATCCAACAATCATGACGTTGTTTGCATGGCAACTGAGAACGTAAACATGCTTGCCAGTCGGTTTGCCTCAAACACCACATTGGACCCAGCAAATCACTCCCTCCTCGACTTTCCTTTGCGGACAGACGCCACACTAGATGATCTGAAACTCATTCCTTCTCAGTTGCATGGTATCATAAAAATCCTAGACGAACGCATGTGGACCCGATCTCATCCCGGCTGTGCTATTAAAAAAAATGCTACGCTGAAGGTTGCTCCAGTTCTCTACAAACTTTACAACAAATACCTTAACAAATCTTGCTTTCCTGACTGCTGGAAAACTGCTTCTGTGGTACCAGTTTACAAGAATTCTGGCGAAAGAACTGACCTATTAAATTATCACCAAAATATTTCAATCCATAATTGACCGATTAAATTTCGCCAAAATATTTGAGTCCATAATTAAGCAAGCTCCAGTCCATCACCTTACAGCTGCTAAACTTCTGACTCACTATGGATTTAGGCAAGCCTGTTCTACAGCAGATATCCTAACTGTAATCCTTGAACGTATATACCATTCTCTGGACAAAGCAAGGGAGGGCAGAGCGGTAGTCTTGTAGTGTGATAGTGTGGTAGTCTGGTAGTGTGATAGTAATGGCAGCTAGTGGAAACCACTCACTGTTATTGTCAGCACTGACGATTAATACTGGTTTGGGGCGATTATTTGCAGGTATTATCATTTACTAATGGGCAGTCTGCCTTTGTAACTAGCAGTCACTGGTGGCCATGATCGGTATTGTTCTCCATTGGAATGCTCTAGACTAAAATATGTGTCTTCAACAGTCAAGCATTGTTGGGCACTGGCACTGGATTCCTGTGACGAGCACTGAGAGTTACAGGTGGTTACTTGTGCTGACAGGAGGACACTACTACTTTTGCAAATGTCATTGTCACTTCTCGGCATTCACTGTCAGCTATGACCAGTAGCAGCCTCCATTAGACTGTTCCGAAATGAAATTGTCTATCTTCAATGACGAGTTTTGGCATTTAGTGGTGTTTGAGGCGGTTACTGGTAGATACTGGCTACCTCTGCAGCTGTCAGCTATTGTCAGACAGTGTCGATCATTAGACTGTGAAATGAAATCGCCTGTCTTAAATTGTCAAGCACTGTAATACAGTGGTGGGTACTGATGATCACTGGCGGTTACTGCTGCTTTTAAGTGGTTACTTGCTTTTATAATTGTCACTGTCGGTTTCTGGCATTCAATGTCCATCATAGGTGGCCATGACCAGTATCAGCCTCCATTGAACTGCTCTGAAATGAAATTGCCTGTTTTCAATAGTGAGCACTGGTAGGCATTGGTATTTTAAGGTGATTACTTGCGTTTAGTGGTGGACACTTGCTTCCTCTGTAACTATCGATCATGAGTAAATGAAATTGTCTCTCTTCATTTATCATGCAGCCATCCATTAGTAGTTACTGTCATCGAGTGGCGGGCTCTGTTGGTCACTGGCGGTTATAATAATGATTAGTGGTAACTGGTGATCGGTGCACTTTTCTTATGGTTACTGTCACTTCATGGCAAGGGCAGGGACTACTGTTTTTAGGTGGTTATTGCTATTTTGAGGCAGTTATTTGTGAGTATTGGTGTTTACCCTCAATAACTTTTGGCCATCGGATGCCTTACCTGTCAGTCAGTGGCTGTAACTGTCGTTTAAAGGCCGTCGTGGCCAATGGCATGTTTTGTTTGAAACCTGAGCAAAGCAAGGAGCACACTATTCTTCATTCTATTCAATCCTGATTTGCTGCGTGGGTGTAGATATATTTTTGTACTTATGCAGAATACAGATCGTGCTACTTTTTATATAGGATGTTCAAGTAAAATTTATACACTCTCGCTTGTGTATTAAAATATTAGTTAAAATTATATAATAGGTACAAAAATCTTTGACCTCCCACGTTAAGAATGGATTTCTAAATAATAACGATATTATTTTAGCATGGAATGTATTCTCCATTGGTACTCAATTGCTAACTGACAAGCGCACGAATATAACACAGATATTAAGAAAAATATGTAATGTGTACCATATCTATATATACATATATGCAAGTGAATGTGTCTCTGCGGTCTCTACCAAACTACTTAGATAATTTCTGGTCTAAACATTTGAAATTTTACATAAAGGGTATTCAGAGATAGGGCAAGCTTTTTAATCGGTTTGGGTCGAAAATTTTTAGTTACCAATATATAAATGTATGTATGTATGTGTGCATGTCTGCCTAAAACTTTCGACAGAGGCGACGGATTTTACCAAGATCAGTATAGTTTTGAAGTTCGACCTTTTAGACGACAAATATTGAAAAATTCTCTAAAAACATTAATATTTTCCCCTTCAGCTTTGCACTTTTCAACAGGGGGGGGGTCGCTTTTTTCGCCGATTTTTTTTAAATTATCCTCTCCTTTCGATTGTCTAGCCTTAATTTAAACCTACGTCACTTTTGGTTAGGCGGTAGTCGTAACAGCAAAGACGTCAGGTTTTTTTCCTATTCTTTTCCTCCTTTGCGGTACGGGTTCGAGCCTGCCTTCCTACTACCACTTTTTTTTGCTCAACATACACATCCAAACACCCGGGCAACGCCGGGCTGAAATGCTAGGATATCTATAAAAGTGAACGTGTCTGTGTACATTTTTCTACGCAATAACTCTGTCAATTTTTAGTCTACAGACTCGAAATTTGATATACACGGTACTGAGATTTAGGAAAATCTTCGTGATCGATTTTCGGCCAGAAATTTGGCTGTTAAGGGGTTAAAGTTCAACGATTTGACCTTTAAGAACTCTACCAAACTCCTCCGACAATTTGGGGTCTAAACACTTGAAATTTTAGATACAGGTTCCTTGGACATGGATCTAACTTAATAACTTGATTTGAGCCCCAAACAATAAATGGTAAGGGGTCATAATACGGGTCAGATTTTAAAAAATTGACCGCTTTTTTTTTGGGGGGGGGTTATTTTGCTCAGCATACATCTCCAAACACCCGGGCAACGCCGAACTGAAATGCTAGTATGAAATAATTTTGGTGAGCGAAATAGAATGTTTATCCTTTGCAATGTTTGAAACTTAAAATGTGAGAGGAAAGAATGGAATTCCTTCCTTCCATCGCATAACATTAATTGTTGCCGCATTTATGTTTTAATATATTAATAAAGTTTGGTTTGGTTGTTTTGTTTTACGGCATATCAGCTCTTTTCAGGCTATTTAATGTCGAATCAAGTTATTTTGGAAATAGTATTCATGTTGGATCCAGGTATTTGTAGAATTTATTCTTCAAATTCTTTGTATCTTCAATCGCTAGTTTGTAGTGTTTGGTTTGGTTGTTTTATAGTGGATTTTATCGCTTTTGTTTACTGTTTTGCAGAATATAAATGAGATTTGCAATGGAAGAGGAAAAAGGATTACAGTATTATTGTTTGGTAGATTTTAAGTTAGAAACAAGTAAGGAAGTTGGGGAGATAGAAAGAGAAAGGGAAAAAGGGGGAAAAAGAAAAAGGTGTTGTTTTTGGTTTGGGTTTTGCAGAACATAATTAAGTTTAGCAAAAGGAAGTAGAAAAAAAAAGTATCAATGTTAGGTTGCATTTCGTCTCAGGAAGCCAATATCTTCAGACAGCCTGATCTGGTAGCACCAGATATTAATAAAACCAATCACTACCACCATCATCACATGAGAATATATTTATAGCAATTAAGTTACACAGAGGTGTCTGCGTTTCATCCACATAGGGAATCGTCGGGCTAAGTGCATGCAATTTGTGTTATTTATTGTTTTTTTGTTTATATATTCGCGTTGTGATTTCGTTCTTATTCTGTCCTACAGATTAATGCTTTTATAAGGCAATGGCTGAGCTTCTCTCAAACAAATGTTCGACTGACATTTTACTTGACATCTTTTTTCTTCTGCTTTGTATGAGTGTGGCACACCCCTTCATGAATGTGCAGAATTAACATGTGCATTTGTTGTTTTAGTATTTATTTTATTGCTTTTATTTATTTGTTATGCATTGCTATCCTAAATTAAAGTTTATTTTTCCTATACAGTTGTTTTCTATTTCATTTGACAGCTTAGTTGGTTTTAGAATCTTTGAGGTTTAGAATTTCCAACTTCTCATGCAGACATAATCTGCACAGGTCGTCTAAATAGCTACAATTGTAATTTTCACTCGATTATTGCCGAGTTTCTGTTTTCTATGAATTCCCAGTAATGGATCGTTAGTGCTTTTTTGGGTCAGCGTTTTATGGTTAAAAAATAAAAGCACATTTAATAACGACAACGAAGACTCAAAACAACACTAGCGACCCATTACTGAGAACTCCAAAAGAGGTAGGGGACGCTTGTCAATAATTGAGCAGTATACAGCATGATGAGTCAGTAGAAGTAGAGGTTTAAAAAAAGATTTACTACAAGAAGAGGGTTGAAAAACTATTTTTTTTCTAATAATGCTTCTAAGACAAGTATAGTGTAATTTTAAAAGAATATTAGTAAAATACCCATCTTAAAATTGGTATACGCTATATAGCATTAGTTTTACTTTTTAATGTAATTTTATCTTGTCTTGGATGGGGTATGGTACGATTGGAAATAACAATAAAGTGCCCACATTGCATACATTATTGCTTAAAATACATATTCTATAATTTATAATAAGTTAAATAGTTTGGAATTTTATTAAGCAAATGCGCATTAGTGACGCTCACGTGACCACACAGATTTTTCGAAACATGTATTACTTGTTATTGACGATCACGTACATGAACATTTTGTGAGGAGAAATACAAACTGAAATAGAGAGAAGGAGAGTTTTAAAATATAATCTTAAAAAGATAAGATACAAGTTAGAAAAGCATTTCATCCAAGTCATGAAAATTGTTAAACAAAATGTTTTTACTATAGGCTTTAAAAATAAAGATACAAAATCCAATTTGAAATTTATTTATCTTCAAAGTGCACTTTTATACATTTTAAAAGTGCACTTTGAAGATAAATAAATTTCAAATTGAATCTTGTACCTTTATTTTTTAAGCCTATAGTAAAAGCATTTTGTTTAACAATTTTCATGACTTGGATAAAATGCTTTTCTAATTTGTATCCTATCTTTTTAAGATTATATTTTATTTAATTTATTAATTTGGATTAAAAAGAAATGAATGTGGTTTTGCATGTATTTATAAAAACTCTCCTACTCTCTATTTCAGTTTGTATTTCTCCTCACGCCACAACTCATTTTTGTAATCCCCTCTTTATATTATTACAGGTCTGAATATTCTCTGTTTTAGTTTGTATTTCTCCTCACACCACAGCTCATTTTTGCAACTCCCTCTTTGTCATACATGTCTGAATAATGAGAAAATCTTAATTTTTTTTAACAAAAACTTTAAAATAACTTTTTTTAGATTAATTTTTTTAAACTTCTTTCAGAATAGAAAATCTTTACAATTTGATAAGGAACATATTTCATATAGATTTCAGTAAAAAATATTCAGTAGATAACAAGAAAAATAGTGATGAAAATTTCAAAAGGACTGAATAACTAGTTACGCTTAATAGTAGTCTTCACCAGCGAAAGTCTTTGTTATTGTTATTCTATTATTATTATTATTATTATTTAAAACATTTTGTGTCCTGCTCTTTCGCGTGAGGACTAATTATTTAACATAACTCCAAATTTGATGTACAGCAATTCTTTTCTCTATTATTTTTTTTTTGTATCAAACTTAATTTAAAGCTTTTTATGGTAGGTGCATGTATGTTTGAGCAGGCGGCCCCTCCAAATAGTAAAGTTAACGAAAGAATAATATTCCTATGGTAATAACCAGATTGTGAGAATATGTATTCCAAAATTCATAATAATCGGTCTTTTTAAACAGAATTAATTAGAAAGAATTATATATAGACACCCTAAATTTTAATATTTTAAACAACAAAGAAAATAACAATGTGTTCATATTATTCTCCAGATTGCTTAGAATATATGTACATTCAAAAATTCATAATGATTCGTTTATTATTATTAATATTGTACATATATGTATACAAATATATAGACATACCTAGCTTTATATACAGAGAGATATAGTGTCTTGGTTTGGTAGGAAAAAAAACGGTATCACAAATAAACATACAAATTTAGCCTTAACTGCTATGATAATACATTAATTAGGTATTAAATATAATGCAAATTTAATTGTTTTCGTCATATAATTTTTGAATGGCTAATATTTCGAGATGAATCTCCTCTTCAAAAGCAAATTAAGAATTGTAACCGTTTTTATTTTTGTTTGCATATCCGTTAGTATTGGATATGTCAGTTCAAATGTGATTTTTAAATAGAGATGCTGTTGATGAAAAAGATTGTTGTCAGGGGGTTATCATAGATATGAAACTGAAGAAGTTATTGAATAAATATGGTATGTCACGTGAAAGGCATATATTCGTTTGAAGTAACTAAGTGGCCTTGGCTACCATATTTGATTCATAATCTAGTTAGTTGCCTTACTTAACAGGTGTTCGTAGTTGGAGCTAGTAATGTGCTCAAGCGTGAGACTTTCGGCATATCGTTTGACGTCTCTCCAAAGCTGCTTTACCAGTCGGTAATTATGGTTTGACCAGCCGATCATATTCTTGTGAAGAGGAACCCGGATGTACCCATATTTATTACATAAGGATATAGACCAACTTTGGATGCAACACATATTACTGGACCCCCCCCCCCATTGGATTAGAAAATGAAAAAGTTTTTATTATTGATTTTTTATCGAATTATGATACGACGTTTTTGAGTTCAACACACATCTGCCTTTTATCTCTATATAAATAAAATGAACTCATTTTTTCCGTCTGATTTTGACATTAATAGGATTAAAAATCAAGATATTTCATGCAAATATAATATGCACAAACGGCAGAACAATATCTGAGGTGTGTTATAGGCTTATTATTTCTCAAATTCCTCGATAATCTTAGATTTCTATACTTTTTCTGCTGAGAAGTCACGGCCAAAATCGGTTAAGATCAATGGAAGTGGTAAAATATTTTCTCTCTAATAAATTCCTCTTCCCCCTGCCACCACTTAACACCGTTTGGGGATCGTTCACAAGGAACAGTTGAGAAGAGAACACCGGTTTGGCTTCGTAGTTCTTTCATGTGAAGTTATTTAAAATCACTAAACTCAGCTGCAGTGCTCTGTGGCGTAGTGGTTAGCGTGCTGGACAATTCACATTATATTTTCACGTTCGCGCCGACCTACCGTAGTCGTTTTTTTTTGTTTTGTTTTTTTTTCCTAAACAACTGGAATGGACTTTTCTTGGTGGCCGAACTGTTAACGTTGCAGATGTTTTTTTGTTTGTTTTTTTTTTTTCACACTTTATTTTCCTACTTTTACTCATGACTCCGGGTTTGATCCTTCCTACTTACCTACCATAACATTTTTTAAAACTCCTCCCCCCGTCCCGGAAACAAACACTCGGGCAACGCCGGGTACCCCCGCTAGTATAATAGATAAACTACTAATCAGTTTAAGATACGTCCATGACAATCAGTCTAACAGTGGCTGAAGTATGGCTCTATTCAGTCCTAGAAGGTCCACTCCCTGACAAGGGATTTGTGATATATCCCGCGAAAGAGACATATCCATTTGAAGTAGTGTAGTCGTCTTGACTACTTATTTTAATGAAAATTTAGCAAGTCAGCTTAATGAACGCGTGTTGGAGCTGGTATATCTTTAGCATGAGGCTTTCGGCGTATCTTTCAACATCTCTGAAAGCTGCTCTACTAGTCGGTATTTATGGTTTAACCAGCCAATCATATTCATGTGAGGAAGAACCCCGATTCATTACATCAAAATGATGTGATGTTCGTATATTTACGAATCAGTTTTGTATGTTTTTATTTCTATTCTGGAAAGAACAAAAAGGTAAATTGAGCAGCCTCTCTCCCCCTCTCCACCTCTCCCAATCCTTTTTTTAACAAAAAATATCAAAATTATATTCCTATATTGATTCCTAAATATTCTGTTTTTCTCCTTAAAAAAAAAAAACGGAAAAGAAAAAAAAAAGTTAGACAAAGTCTTGAAACAATCCAACGGCTCTTCTTCCCCCACCCAAACCCTTCGCACCCCCCTACATACCTTCTTTTTTTTTCACCTAAAAAGGGGGAAAAATGGCGGAGGGAAAAATGTATATTGTAACTATTGTGTAAATATATCTGGAATAGAATTAGAAACATCCTTATCAAGTTACGGTGATAATAAAAAAAATAATAATTGAAAAAGAAAATTCTAGAAAACTCAATATTAGCAAGGCGAAATTAAAACACACACACACACACACAGATATCCGTACACATATGCACCAATATACACATGAATAAATGTAAACATATTTATACGTACAAAAATATGCACACAAATACATTATTATATACACACACTCGCAAACACATATACACACAAATGCAAATGTAGAAGCATATACATATATACACACAATAACATATGCACACTCATATACGCACAAATACAGACATCTATATGCACACATTTGTAAGCATATACACTAGCATACATATGCAGAAATACAAATACATATAAACATATAAACACATATGCATATATTATACATATACATATTACACACACATACATACGTATGTACACATGCATATATATGTACACACACATATACACATTTAGATATATATATATACATATTATATGCATATATGCATAAACTAATACATGTAATACATGCATATATACATAAGCACAAATAAAAACACATAAAGATTATATATATATATATATATATATATATATATATATATATATATATATTAGAAAGAACAATGGTTTTTGTTTTAATATATTTCAGTTTTTTAGTGTGCACACCCCCATGAAAGGAAACAAACAGAAGATCTCTATCTATAAGAAACATCCAACCTACATCCGACCTTTCAACAGAAAATAGAAACTGCAAAAAAAAAAAAAAAAAAAAAAAAAAAGAAGGTCGATAAGGACGGGGGTGATAAACTATAAGAAATAAAAACAAAATGAAATCTGATAAAATAGAAGCAAAAAAGGTAAAATTGTTGGTTCAATATAAATTTATGAAATATGATATAAATAAATGAATGGATGGATATTTTGAAAAAGAAACAAAAAAGCATTTCACGATGAAGAACAATAGATTTACTTTCATGTAAATATATCCAGAAATGAATTGGAAATATCAGCTTTTTGTTTTACTTTTTTTTTTTTTTTTTTTTTCAGATGGATGAATGGTTAAGGCTTGGGGAGTTAAGAAATAGACGAAAATAAATATATACTAGCTGACCTGACCCCACTCAGGGTTGTATGCGATTATATGATTGCGGTTAGTTCAAACCTGCTCGATACAAATCATATTGGTTTGACTAATTATTTTGACTCAAAAAAAAAAAAAAAAAAATAGAGAGGATAAAATATCGGGAATATGAAACGGCAGAACTAATTAAAAAAAAAAAAAAAAAAAAAGGTGGGGGGGGGGATCACCCAAGAAAGATAAATCGCATTAAATAGAATCTTGATGTTATTCATTCATAGACAGTTATTTTGACGTATCACGGTTATTCAGTGCGATTAGACGTTATGAGTTTTGAAATTCAAAACTCTACTCCAATGCTATTACGCTTCCTAGCTACAAAGAGAGAGAAATTTAAATGTTCGTTTACATTCACATTATTGACTGCCGGGAGTGCTCGATGCATTTACAAAGAGCTGTGCATTCTGCTAAGTGACAACTGTTGGTTATATTACTGGGTTACTCAACCTATGCGTGGGGAGAATATACAGGGTGTTCGGGAGAAATTTGACATATTTATATTTGGTTACGTTTTTCTGCAGTTTACATATATTAACCCACATTTCTCATCATTTTACAGCTTGAACCCTTGTTCATCCATATACAAGATGTCAGAGAGGATAGATAACTGGAACCCACCTGAATCATGGAAGAGAATAACTTGCATCATGATGATTCGTGCCGGTCAGCAAAATAAGGGTATCATGATTGCTGCCCAATGCTCCCTGAACACTGTAAAAACAATCAGGTATGAACTAGAGACTTGCAATGGAGACTACAAGGCTTTAGCAAAAAGAAAGATCCATAACAGGCGATCAGATTGCGTTCGTACAACAGAATTTCTCGAAGATCTGCAGGAAAAAGTGTTGAGAAACCCTGGCATTGGAATTCGGGCTTTGGCCCGTGAAATGAATATTTCAACCTCTACCATGTAACTTGCACTCAATGAATACCTTCACTACTACTTATACAAGCGACGCAAAGGTCAGCTGCTCACAGAAAAAGCTCGTGAAAATCGTTTGACAAAGGCGAAGAAACTTCTGAGTAAAGTGAAACATCCTGCTGAACCACAAACAATCTGGTTCTTTTCCGATGAAAAAGATTTTTGCCAGAATCAAAAACACAACACACAGAATAACAGATGGCTTGCATACAATCCAAAGGAAATTCCTCGTGTAATGCAAACTAAATTTCCCCAAACCGTGATGGTTTTCGGATGTGGGCTCTCTGAGGGTGATGTGATGCCTCCTCATTTTTTCAGAGAGGGCCTCCGATTGAATTCAGACGGCTACGTGGAATTGCTAAACACTGTAGTCAAGCCCTGGATAACAAGAATAGCCAATGGTCGGCCGTATGTATGGCAGCAGTATTCGGCCCCTTGCCACACCTCTGGGAAAAGTCAAAAATGGTTGTCTGAAAATTTTTATGACTTCACCAGTCTAAATGTTTGGCCTCCAAACTCCCCAGATCCTAACCCCATGGATTATTTTGTATGGTGCGCAGCTGAGAAAGACACTAATCACTGTGCCAGTAATACAAAAGCCCAGTTAATGGATAAAATGAAGCTAGTTTTTGAGGCTCTTCAAAGGGAGACTGTAGCATCAGCTTGTTCCAGGTTCCGAAGCAGGATTGAGGCTGTGATTGATGCTAATGGTGGTTGTTTTGAATAAAACTTGTTGACAGTAGTATAATTTCTGTGTCTGTTAATTTTTTTTCAATTCATTAAATTTTGTAGTTACATTGTACTTTATCTTTTTTCTTACGAAACCGTCAAATTTATCCCGAACACCCTGTATATATATATATATATATATATATATATATATATATATATATATATATATATATAGTAATTTATAAAATATATATGGCAATCAAGCTACACTGAATATTCAGCGTTTCATCCACTCTAGGATTCGTCAGGCTTATGCGCGAATTCTGTGGTTGTTTCTCGTTTTTATATGGTCCTCTTCTGTTGAGGATTTTAGTTAGCCAATCAGCTTTCTAGTATCCGCCGCGCCTCTTCCTATCAGCCAATGGGCATGCATTTTATCAAACAAAGGATCTGTTTTAGAACTAGGTTAGTGGTTTAAGGCAGATCTTTTTCTTTTTTTTTTCTTTTACATAAATATACACATGTGTATGCACATATATATATACATATATTTATATACATACATATATGTGTGATCGTTTATGTATATATATGTTTATTTAATTTATTTATTTGTTTATTTTCTATTGTTTTTGTTAGTTTTAAAGCTATTTTGAATCACTATCCTAGAGTAAGTTTATTTTGTGAACACAATTATTTGCTATTTCTCTTCTACAGTTTAATAGATTTTGGGGTTCTTTAAAGTACAGGATAGCAAATTTTTCTTGAAGGCATAATATACATGGGTCGTCTAAATGCCTACACGTGGTAGCTTGTCTTATTATTTTCCATTCGACTACCGGCGAATGTCCGCTTTCTTTGAGTTCCCAGTATTTATTCGCTAGTGTTGTTTTTATACAGTGTTTTTTTATTGTTGAATGTACTTTTGTGACCACAGTATCGGGTTTTGAAATCTAAGGAAGTCATGCCTACGTAATATTTCTTGTTATTCGGGGTTTCTTTCGTAAATATTGTTGCCGGATAAACTACGCTTTTTTTTAGACATTTATTTTGAACTGGGCAAAGTGTGCGGTGTCTACAGTTGCATTTATCTTGTTCGTTATTAGTATTTTTATTTATGGTATGGTTGTTCTTGTCCGGGGTTGGTTTGTTATTATTATTATTATTATTATTATTATTATTTCTGCTAGTGTTGGTTTTATTTTTGTCATGGTGTCTACTTTTTTATTGTTTATTTTGTTGTTGTTTACATTGTTTTTATTTAGTATTTTGTTATTATGTGCTTTAATTATCATCTCTAAATTTTCGCAACAACTGTAGGATAACTTTAAGGTATTTTTATTGAAGATTTTGTGTAAGGGGTTGTTTGCGGGAAAGTGTTTTTTAATAAGATCTAGAAATTTCTTGCCAAGTTTTGTTTTTAACATTTGATTGTATGGGGACGCATACCAGATTATAGTTCTTTTTCTTCTATTTTTAATTTTATTATAGTTGTTGGTGTTTTGTTGCTTATATTTGATATCGATATTTTTGTATCCACTATTTTTTAAGGCTGTTTTGTGCTCCAGAATGTCTTTTTCTACATAGTCACCAGCATTCTTAATGTCGCCAGATGCATGTTTGGATGTAAAACGGACGTTAAACCAAATATGATGGTGATTTTATTGTTTTTGTTCAGCATCCTTCATTCATTCTGTATGAATGAGATGATTATTGTTGGCATTCATTTCTCTGATATCTTTCTAATTAGATTTATTACATCGGATAATTACAGGCGGAACCACGTGAAGATTGCCAACGTCTTTAAGTGAAAGTTTTTTGTTTCTGTGGAACGAACTGGTATCGAACTTGGAACACCTAGGCTATCAGTTCGTGTCGTTTATTGATTTAAACTTCTAGTAAGACCTAAATCCCTAGATAACTCCCCTCACAAGTGTGTTTTTACGTTTGAGAAATACATGCACATTTAAGATGTGTTTTTACAATAATCGAGACAAAATAACCATTTTGTAGTTAAATATTTAGAGATTTATAAAGAATCGGAATCCGGAATTTCGTACGGAATCGGTAATCGTATCGGAATCGGGGGAAAATATTGGAATCGTCCTATCACTAGTTCTTACCCTTCATTAATGGTCACTTTTAATTTGCCTCGAGATTAACTGTTTTAGATATTTATTGGAAACTTGCAAAATATGATTTAAATAAGTTGCTAGACTTTTTTTGTACAAGTATTCAAAATTTTCATAGACTCTTGAAAATTCAGTATCTTACTGCCATACATCTTATGAAATGACTGATCAATTTTTATCGTTTCAGGAACAAATGAATAGCTAGAGCAGGAATTGGAATACACGCTACTAAAGCCTGATTGTCACAGCTGGTGAATTTCAAAAATGCAATCTGGACGTGAGGACAGTTTAGAAGAACAATATGTAATGAAATTCTGTTTTAAACTTGAAAAAAATGCCACGGAAACGTATGGAATGCTTAAGACTGCTTTTGGACCATCTTGCATGAATTGAGCATAAGTTTTCAAGTGGCATAAGAGAAAGGCAAGAAATCTATGAGGGATTATGAAAGGTATGGGAGAAGTAAGGAAATCAAAACACCAGAGCTGATTGGCCAAATAAAGAATTTCATGGATAAGAACCGTTGTGTTTCTAGAGAGACATTAAGTGCACAGTTTGATGTCAGTGTGGGAACTGTACACACAATTATTCGTGATATTCTGAACATGTGGAAGATTTGCATGAAATTTGTGCTAAGGGTGCTCAGAGAAGATCCATCTTTGTCATACACTATTTTACCAAGATAGACATCAAGACAGTTCTCTATAGTGCAGACCTTGCCCATACAGAAACGTCTGTTAATTTATTGAAGGCACCTCGCAACACTGGATATTATTTTAAACGTGTGTTGCGTAACTAAGGTTGAAGTCAGGTCTTTCCGTAGAAGAATCATGAAAACGCTTGAGGCAAAAAGAGCTTGGCATACACGGGCTGACCATCACTACACCCTCCT